>NW_008235737.1:182376-190059 GCF_000691975.1 Corvus brachyrhynchos | reverse complement strand
TGGCGGCCCCGCAGCCGGGGGTGATGCCCACGGCAGTCCCGTCACGCAAAACACCCCCACAGCGGCTTGGAACTGAGCTCGCTGATCCCCGAAACACAGGAGCGTTGCCCGGCTCGGGACGAAGCCCGCACTGCCCCTCTGCCAACAGCAGCGCGGGCGGACGCGCCACTTGCTGCGGCAATTTTGTAGGGCTTTAGTTTGCGCTTCAGCTTTTTTTTTTTGTTGGTTGGTTTGGGGGTTTGTTTTTGCTTTTCATTATGCTCTTAAAGTGCTAGGATAGATAATTTATTTTGGTAAGAACCCCTATTTGTACATCTTAGGGCTGCTTCTACTACTGGTACACCTCTTTGCCCTACTTCACTGGTGGCATCAGCTGGGTGGCCTGGTTAATTTTCAGGTTACTGATGAGCCATGTAAAAGCACAGTCTTGAGCTCCACAGCGAAATAAATTCATTAAATATTCTCCCTTGTTGGGCTAGATTATCTTAGAGGTCTTTTCCAGCCTAAATGACTCTTTGAAAGAGATACCACAATTAGACAAAAAAAGAAATACTTGGAAAATTGTTTCTGTAAATCAAGTTGACATGTTCCAATCTGTATTTTTATCTTCTTGAACAAAGAAAAAAAATAGTGAAGTTGTGTACAATTTATGTTTAAATGAAACTGGATCATGGGGAATAATGTGAGCCTATAACTTTCTGGAGATGGTAAAGATATGGAATAGGATTCAGAAGACAAAGCCCTTAGCAAAATACCCCAGAAAGCTGAAGGAAAGTGTATGGCATAAATTGTATTAGGCTCCTTTAAATTATATCTATTTGATGCTGGCAACCAAAACTAATAAGCCAGTTAGGGAGCTGGCCTCGGGATTACAGATGCAGTCCTGCCAGCACTACTTACATGTATTACCAGCATTAGCAATTCCAGTAAATTTAAGCACCTAATTTTAGTGTTTGCAGTTTTTGGTAACAGTCAGCTGATGTTTCATGAGAAAAAATTTGAAAAGCAAAACAATTTAAGAATAAATGTGCTGACAAATAATACTCTTCCCATTTTGTCTTTTCCTCCCCACTTACATTTCATTACTTGGAATAAGTTGCTAGGCAGCATTATGCTGTTGGTGATAGCATCTCATAAATGAAAACTGACAGTTGCAAACAGTGAAATGTTGCAGCTATATCTAAACAAAAGAAATCAACATTTGCCAGCAGATGTGACTTTGTGTGGCATTTTTTCTATGGATATACTGGCCTCTGGAAAATAATTCTCGATAGAACAATTTTCCAGTTGGAAGGGACCTCAGGAGGCCATCTGGTCTGACTGGTCTGCTGAAACCAGGCTCAGAGATGAGATCACACCAGCTTGCTTAGGGCTTTATCCGGTTGGTCTTGAAAACCTCCCAAGACAGAGACAGCACAGCCTCCCTGGTAAGCCTGTGTCAGTACTGGACTGTCCTCATGCTGAAAGATTTTTTCCTGACATGCACTTTGACCCTCCCTAGTCTGCTGTCTCTCCTCCTGCAATGCACACTTGGGAATAGCCCAGCTTTGTCCTCTTGACAGCTTCGTCACAGAGCTGTCACACTGCTCCTAGGTGCCCCCAAAGCCATCCCTCCTCCAGGCTGAAAAAGCTAAGCTCCTTCAGCCTCTCCTCATGGAGGGAGTGCTCCAGCTCCAACCACCTTGGTGGCCTGCCACTGAATTCATGTATTAGCACCTGTCATGTGTTGGAGGGGGGTTTAAAATTTGTTACAGTAACTTAGATACTGTTTAATAAGTTCCCAAAAAGAGGGAATTAATTTCCTTACATGTGGTTTGTGTTATAGAATACGTATTATGTATTTCGCACTTCTCCTTTTACCTGGTGTCTTATTTGGTAGCGTATTGTTACTACCTGCCCTTCCTCTGTGAACCACAAGCTGCTAATGGGGACCACACTTTCAGCAGAAGACTGAGATCTCTTTGACAGCCTATCTGTGAGCACAACTTGCATCAGATGATGCTAGTGCTGGAAGAAGCATTTAGCCTTTGATACCTTGATGTACCTGCCTGTGTGCAAAGGCAAAACCGGAGTCTTCCATTCATAGAATTGTGCAGATGTTGGAGGTCTCCTGTTGGCAAGAAAAAGCCCTTTCTTGGGCTTTCTTCTCTGCTATTTGACCACAAATTTACTTTCAGACCTGGCACGTGAAAAGCAATTATGAACATTTTAGAATTCAAGTGGCGTATAGCAGATGTGTGAGGGTAAAATGGAAAACTTGGGTATCTGTAAAATTGCTAAGATAATTTTGCAAAGAGCCTATTAGTCCTTTAAAGTCTGTAACAATGTTTAATATTTACGGCTGAAGTCTGTTTTAATTCTGATTTAGAAAATTCACACTGACCTAAGAAACAAGCCATAAACATATATATAAGGACAGAATTTGGGAGTTAATCTTACAATGTTACTTGATGGTAATGTTAAATAGGTCAAAAGGAAAGAGATTTCTTAGTAAAGATTTACCTCTAATCTCTACAAATCAAGACCAGATAAAGGAATTTCCTTATTCATCCTTCAAACTTCAACATGTTTGAAATTGGCCGTGGCAAAATGTCCATTCCAAAGAAAATTTTGGAAAATTCCAGAAGATTTGTATGGAGAATTCAAGGGGAGAATTCTCAACCTTACCTATAACTTTAATTTCTGTAACATGATCTACAAACACAGTAAGATCTTCCTGGATAAAAGGTAATTAACAAACCAAAGTTTCCTAGACCTGCTCACTCAGTAAGTCCTGAAAAAAAGGGGAATTCAAAACATCTATTTATTTTACATGTTTCCTTACAGAATTTGGACAGCCCTCAAGCCCTGGTTTTACTTCTGAATTTATTTGAACTTTATTTGCTCACTTGTCCTTACTTTCTCATAGCATCTCTTAAGGATGAAGAGTAACGTAAACAAATTTTGAAAACATCCCAAGGAGCTGAGCTTATTGAGATTGCCATTGTTGGAATTTGATTTACCACTTATGCAAGAACGCAGTGCTTGATCAGATTTCAGATACTCTGTAATGACTAAAAGAATTCATGAAATATTCATTTTGAAATTATGCTTGAGCTTTTAAAAAAGGTCACAAAATATCATTTAGCAATTCAGAATTAAACCTCAGACCCAAAGGAAGATTTAATCATTTTGGCATAGGATACAAGTCAAAAACTGCTAAATTTCTTCCTGTTGCTCTTTAGCCTCAGTGTCCAAGTCCTTAGTCATCTTAATGGTGTTTACCACAAAGTTCTCCTATAGTCTCAAGTCCTTCTCTACTCATGCTGAGAAGCACCTCGATATTACTGGGGTCCCATGTGAATCAGATGAGCTGAGCAGCCCAGTTTGTTTCCACCTGTCTGCTCTTTACATCTCTGGCTAGTGGTAGTTTCACTCAGAAGTGTGTAACCATAACAGAAATGGTCACACAGCAACATCAGACTAATGACAGCAAGAGAAACTCAGTTAACGTTCATGAGTAACTTTGATTGGGATGGGTTAAAAACTATCATTCTTGAGTGTCCGTGACCTGTGTCAACATTGATGAACCAGAATAAAGGACATGGAGTATGGTTTTCTTAATTGCACAGCTTAAGGAGAGTCCCAAGTCTGCAACTAACTGTGTATACAATTAGTTTGCTTTCAGTAGGTACCGAGTTCTCAGAAGAAGGGCAATAGTGGTGTTTCCCAACACTTCCTTTTTCTTAATTTCTGTCTCTCCTTCATTTTTGGTTTAACAGCAAGCAGTGCAAGACAGAACATTGAAAACATACAAGATGGTTGCTGTTGCCCTGGAGAATCTGGTGTGCATGTGATCAGTTTAGGCACTCAACCTGAGTTACTGCTGTTTTGCCCTTAAGAAGTCAGCAGCATCTATTTAATTAATTTGCTATCCTTAGGAAGAGCTCTTTGGTCAAAATATGAGAATGATCCTTCATTGTAACTTAGTCAGGTAACTAGTTAAAAAGATCACAAAATAGTATTTCTCACTACTTTTGATTTTTCAAGATTCCCAGCATGAAGAAACATTATCCCTTTGAGAAATAAGGCACAAATTAACCTCAGAGTAATAATTTATGGTGAAAAATTACATGCCTTTTATTTCCTTTCTTGGGCTCTTAAATGACACTTGGCTTATAACAGAGCTTTATTTGCTTTCTGAAATAAGTGCTAAACAGCTAAGAATGCAATAGACTTGAGTTTAAAATGCACTGTTGTTGCTGGCATTCTGAGCTTTCTTGCAAGATCATGCTTAAATATCTTCTGCTTCCTTAAGGCCTCTGTAAAAGCAGGGTATTATTGCTGTTTAGGGGAATTCACTGAACAAACAAAAGACCTACTAGCTATTTAAAGTTTCAACTGAGGCATGAAGGAGTAAGCTACGTTTTTACACAAGAGTATAACACAATAACATCTTGATTAATGTTGGCCTATGAACTGTTTGGGTAGCATATATACTGTACTATTCAGGCCAGCAACATTCAGACCAGCTCAGCTTTTATCTTGTTCTAACCTTGATCCAAAAGCTATTTGTATTCCCTGTGTGATACCCTCAGCTGTCCCAGATTCCATGTCATGTCAGCAAAATTAACACAAGGTTTTCAGTTCTCCACAGCTCTGGTGTACTCTGTCTCCTGCTCCCTTCCAGGGATGACACTGACCAGCACAGCAATGAGTCTCGAGAGCTGCATGCATTTCTGAACTGTTCAGTTTAGACAGATTTTAGTTAACTCCATCAAGAACTTTGCTTCATGGCTGTTAAAGTGGTTTGTCACAGATCTTTACAGCCATCTAACGCAGTGATTGTATATCCTGATCAGAAGAATCACTGGACACTTATAATTCTCCTCCTTCCACATTTTATGGAGGAACAATAACTTGTTTTGATATGTGGGATTTTCAAATTCTGGTTAATTTTAGAAATTGTGATATAACTGAATGTGTCTGCATTTGAATGCCTCAGTCTCCACTCTTACAAACCCATGCTGTTACTAAAATGGCTTCAGTGGATACCCAGGAGGATTATTTGACAGATTTTGATGGTTTCCATTTTTTTTTTAAGCTTAGACTGTTCACTGTATGTGCATTTCGATTTGTTTTATTAAGGAAAAAATCCTTAAGAATGGTATGCAATGTGTTTTGCAAACCTGATGGCTTTATTAAAGTGACAACAAAATTAAAATGTTCACTAGGAGGCTGTAATAAAGGAGTAGGCAAAGTCCATCTGCCTCCCCAAGCCAAATCAAACCTTGTTCAATGGCACATTATGTCATCAGAGTCATAGAATTATGGAATATTTGAGTTTGGGAAGGATCTCTGGAGATGGTCTAGTCTAACCCACCTGCTCAGAGCAGGATAGCCTAGAGCATGTTGCCCAAACCCTGTCCAGATGGCTTTTGAATATGTCCAGGGGTGAAGATTCCACTACATTGCTGGGCATTCTGCTCCAGCATTAGACCAGTCTTATAGTAAAAAAGCTTTTTCTTGTTTTTTTGCCTTATTTTTTAAATACTATTCTTATTTGATTTATTATAAAAAACAGTTCTGGCAAAGTTAAAGTTAAGATATTGCTTGCCTTTAAAAAACATTTTAAAATCACTGCCTTTGAGTTACCTCATCTACTGCCAGGCCTGCAACTTAGTTTCTACACAGTTCAGAAGACTACAAAACCACAAAAATAACCTTCACCAGTTTGGATAGGAAATTACCCTACTGGTTCCTCTACTGGTCAATAAAATTGCAGGGAAAAGGTTTATCCCAGTCTCTGACCATACCTAATCCTGCAAAATTTTATCAAGAACAGTAATAGGAATACACTAAAAAAAGTGAGGTTCAAGTGTAAGTGTGCTTAACAGCACTTTTTTTTTAATTATTATTCTATGTCTTTATTTGAAGTAATTTTGCATCTGATAAGTATTATTTAAACCTGGTGCCTACTTTTGAAAAGGCTGTTTACTATTAGAAGCTCCTCCTCCTCATCAGCAATATGTTGACTTTCTCTTTTCTACTTTTACTCTGCAAGCAGTGGCATTACCACTTGTAAACTATACATTTATCAAGCAGCTACAAGTCAAGAACCTTAGTCTGAAACTCCAATACATAGGAAAAGTAGCATTTTACGAGCGCTGTGCTTCGTGTAGGTGTACATTATCCAGCAGAGAACAAAGTTCCTTAGGGTTGTGCACAGGAGTGGCTGAATAGAAGGCAGCAGTTCTCAAGGCAGCATGATGGGTTCCCATTTAGAAAGAGACTGACTCCTTTTAAATTGAATTTACAGTTTGTGTGGAAGCCAATTAGCTCCTGAATACATACACATCGTATGTATATATGTATGTTTGTATACGTGTATATACACACATGCATACAAACATTCTAGGCTTAAATGATTAAATAATAAATCTGAGCAAAGGTTAAAATCCATTAAGGGAGCACTGAGATATTGTATTAGAGACATGTATGCATGGAAGCATTTATTAAATTTAAGCTCTGGGTGCACATTTCAAATACTGCACCCTTGGACTATGTGAGCATGCCTTCTCCAAATTCAAAAGGTCCACAGCCAAAAGGTGTGTATTTCTTCAAAACATGACAGATGTAATTAAATAAAAAATGAGACAGTGATAAGGTCATCATATGATGAATGTCTTCTCGCACATTTGGAGTTACAGTTTGTAGGCTGCTTTAAAGTCTTCTGAATACCTGTCAGCACCAGTCTGCTCAGGGAAAAAGGAGGAAGATGAACAGATGGCAACCTTTAAATTTGTAGACTAAAGATAAATTTAGTGCTAAAAGGGAATTACTACTGTTTAAAATGCAAAGCTTTCTATTTTTTCTTCTACAAATTGAGACTTCAGGCAGTACAATTTCTGACAATCACATTGTTCTTAAAAGTGCTCCTTTCTGTAATTTAAGGGGTTTTAATTGATAAATATTTTTTTACTGTAGCATTATAAATACATTTGAAAAACTATCACACAGATATAACAGATAGTGCTGCATTTAGCATGGACTTCAAAGTTCAAGGACTGTCAGAAATAAATGCATGCCAGTATTACTTCCCTTTTCACTAGATCCATCAAAGTAAGTCAGACGCATGGGGTTAGCAGCACTGTAAACATTCACAAGACTGAAGCCAACAGATCACTCAATACAGGATATTTATGATCTGTGTTGCTTGAGAAAATATTTTAATGCATTTGTAATATGAAATATACTATAAAGGGCATCAAAACTGATAAAAAATAGATACAGTATGCAACAGCTCTATATGGGGATTTTAGATTTTTTTATATCCTAATTCTACTTGCTTGTATTTTAGGGTAAAATTGTGTGTCATAAAGAAGGTAGTACGCTATGAGTAGACAGTGAACTTTTGCAGTTCACAACTTCAAGATAACTTACTCAAATATGACAAAAGTCTTGTGTTTTAATAGTCCATTGGAATAATATTTGGGTTGAACCTGTATATCTTCAGGAAATAAGAATGTATTTTTACAAATATGCTAGAGCAGACTTTGTCCAGTCTCTTGTGTTTCGATAAAGTTTTATCCTCCACCAGAGTGGGTACTTGACTGAAAACAGGCCCCAAACTAGACTTTAAAGGTTCTTTTGTCATCTACACGGTCAGCAGAACAAGCAGAACAAGGTCAAATGCTTGATGCT
>NW_008235737.1:180042-182315 GCF_000691975.1 Corvus brachyrhynchos | reverse complement strand
GAATTGTGTGAATGGTCCCCTGGAGTTCACTACGTAAAATGTAAGACACCCACTTAAACTCATAGGAAAGGCAGCCTCTGAGTCGGAGAATTTTAACTAAATCTTAAAATGTTTTCTGGAACAGTATAATCTGTGGTATATTAGATATTTAATATGAAATTAAAACAAGAGTTGTTCATTCTGAGAAAGCTGATGGGCTTTAATCTCCAATACTGGCTTCAGAACCAGTGAAAGCTTCTGTCAGCTGCCTGCTTTAAAAACGTGTATGTGTGTGTGTAGAGTAGAACACCTATAAGTTACCATCTTCTGTGGTCAGTTTGTTTCTTTAAGAGCCTTCCATCCCAGGGAGGTATCAGGCAATCAGCAATTTCCCAGGACAGCCAGAGGGATCGAAAACTTTTCCACAGCATAAAGAACTGCACGTGGCCATATCTGCCAAAGCTGATTCATTTGGAGAGACTATCCTTCCTTTTAGCTTAAAGTAATACAAAAAATCTCCCACTGCTGCGATGAAGTATTGGACTGTGTTTTAATAAGGCGTTAGGAAATGGCAAACTAATAATACTTTGAATGTGTGGTCACTCATGCTGGTGTAGGTTGGCAGCCTGCAGTGTCGCACGGTGCAGTGACGTGAGCAGGTGACCTCAGGAGAAGGAGGGAAGGGATGGACCTGGGAAGGCAGGCGCCAGGGAGGTGCTCCAGCAGTCAGGCAGGGATGCTGCAGCTGGGGAGCGCTGGTCCTGTCTCCTCGGAGGTACAAGTTTCACAGATTATCCCAAGCAGCCATCTGTCAAAGGACAGGGGGATACACATACCTCAAATATTTACGGTGCCTGTACTTTGAGAATGAGATAGTTCGTTCACATCTGTGAACGGGCCACTTTTAAAACATCAAAATAAACCATCTGGCTGCGCAACTGTTTCTAATTACTTCCCTGCCTAGACTGTAAACTTTGGGGTTTGGCACCGGCCTCCTTCCCAGAGTGCTGCCCAAATCCCGCTCCCAGGCAGCTAATCAGAGCCACTGCAGCACGGGGGGAGAGCGCTGGAGCCGGGCTTGTCCAGCTCGCAGCTCTCCGCGTGCCTGGCGGGTCTGTCCGGCTGTCTGTGCGCCCGTCTGCAGGAGCGCTCCAGCTGCGGCTCAGCACAGCTCGCACCATGTTCGCACGGGGGCTGCTGGGGCTGCTGCTGCTGCTGGGCCCCGCGCTGCCGGCCGGGCCCCCGGCCCTGCGGTAAGTGTGGCTCTCAAGTCTCACGGGGGGTTGCGACTGATTGTGAGGTGCCAGGAGCGTGGAAGCTGCGGTTGTGGAGGGAGCAGTGGAGCAGTTTGTTGGCTCTTCCTCTGCCTGCTTAAAAGTGACAGTGAGGGAAGCGCTCTGGGTCATTGGGAACTTCAACAGGTAGGTGCCTGTGCAGACTGCAGAGTTATTTGCAACGATGTATTTGATGCCCAAGATGTACACTTTGAAAGCAGTGAAGGGTGAAGAGCTGGATAGTGATGACTCTTTCCACCCAAACCTCTAAATTCTGCTCCCTGAGTGGAACAGGCACCTAACCACAGAACCCTGCTTATTGCTGCACTTCGGTGCATTGGCACAGCAAGGCACACTGCCCTTCGCTCTCCACCTCCACCAGCCAGCACACACCGGCTCCTAGAGCCAGCAGCTCCTTTGCTCCAGAGCCTTGCAAAATCTATCTGAGAAGGGCACGTTCTACTCATCTGCATCTTTAGTATTCCTTAGTGTTGTGAAGACCTATTTTTGGCCTGAGCAGTCCTTTGTTCTTTTTTCCTATTATTCAGCTCCTGATGAGACAAAGTGTGATTTTTCCTGAGTATGTCCTGAAAATCCTGATCTCCACGTGCTCCAGTGCATGGTACAATTGCATGGCAGAACTGCAAATCTACAGATCTAGCATTGGATTCTGCTGGCTTTACTAAAACCACAGCCACAAACTACACTGTTGCATGGAAAGCTGTGGTTACTTTGGTTTCCTTTTCCATTGAAAGCATGGATCATATATGTCTGACAACCAGAAGAATTACTTTGGAAAGCATATTTTATTAGAATCAACCATAAGTTTGCTTTATGATATATATTCCTGTTATGCTACCCAGATGTTTGGATGTATGTGGTGTCTCTAAGCTTTTTGAATTAATTAAGATCAAAATGTTTCATGATAGATAATCAAACTATACGTGTCTATGCATATATACCAGATATGCCTGATGAGAAAGTAGATGAGCCCAAAGTAGTTTAAAAGGTAAGTAAAAT
>NW_008235737.1:156142-180012 GCF_000691975.1 Corvus brachyrhynchos | reverse complement strand
CATTCCTGCAGGTAGCAATGAGATTTCTGACGAAAACGAAGAAAATTGGGTGATTTGAGGCAAGTAATAATTTGCAACCATAACTGAAGAGGTGGTAAGAACAATATTCTGGGTATTGGCTGAAGCCAGTGGAAGGAGGGTGGTTTCCCATGAGCTAAGCTCTCATGGGCTCTGAGCTGCAGCCCCTGGCTTTGACCGCAGGTTATTCTGTTTGCTGTCCCCCACAGGAACGGTTTGGGTATTCCTGCTTCCTGCCGGCTGTCCCAGGCTGAGTCGGAGCTCAGGTGCCACGTCCCAGGGGGGAAGCTGTGCAATGACAGAGGCAGATGTGAGTGTGGAGTCTGCATCTGCCAAGTGACTGAGTCTGGCAAATACTACGGCCCGCTCTGCGAGTGCCACGACTGGGTGTGTGAGACCTACGATGGGAAGATCTGCGCAGGTGAGGAAGCCCCGATGATGACAGAATCTTAGAAAATTAGGAGTGTATGTTAAAAGCAGAATTATGTTTGGAACACAGCACACTGATACAGTAGAGGTGATTATATGTGGGTCCCTGAACCATGACTCTAAAGGGAATTGTGGGCACATCCAAAGATTTTTCCAGATTAAAAGATACGTGTTACAGGTACTGTGTCTGACATAAAATGGGACTTAGCCTAGAGCAAGATTCCTCTGCATCAGGGGAAAAAGCAGAAGTTTCTTTGGGTTGGAGGCTCTGAAAACTGTGTTTTAAATCTAACACAGGATGCAATATTGCTCACATTTGTAAAATTTTTTTTTTCATTTGAACTGCTTGCCTAATAATGGTTTACGGTATCTACCCACACTTTATCTCCAAACAATCAATTTTGAGGGCATATAAATATGAAAACTCTGTTTTTGTCTAAGTAATGATGATGCTTTCCAAATAAAGACTTAAACTGATGTAACTGTATTGTGGTTTCAGGGGTTTCCTGACAGACACTGTATTCTTTAATAACATACATTTCTGGGACAGAATTTAGTCCCTGCCAGTTGTTGGAACATGTTGCTTGGTTTACATCTAAACATTATCACTTTTTCATCTTTCCAGCTGTCTTTACTTAAGTTTCTGGGTTATTTCGGTCAGATTTTTTTTTTTTTTTTTATTTTTTTTTTTTTATTTTTTTTTTAAGCAGCTTAGAATAGGATTTTAGAAAAAAGCAGGGAGAAGAAATACCATCACATTCCTAAAGGGATTCAGCCTGGAGCTTGATGAAAGGGGCCAGAAGGGTACTTCATTTCTAGTAACCCTGCTTCAACAGCTTTACCAGATTCACAGAAACGTGTCATCTTTTCAGGCCAAAACCTGCAATTAGGTCAATGGGAATGTTACAGGAATTCTTCTAGTAAGAGGACAATACAAATGCATTCCAGCAGTTGGTTTGGCAAATTATGTAGGAAAAAAGAGCAAACTTAGTTTAGCAACAATTTATCCAGGAAGTCCAGTAATAACATGAGAAGATCAAAAATGGGATTATGAGAAAACGATTTGTATTTGGCACCTATGACTTTGGAGTTCTGTAGAGAAACTGATTTATAGACTCTGCAGTTAGCAGTGTTAAATCCCCCTACATAAGAAATATCATAGCATTTCAGTGCTTTCCTACGCCAAACATGAATTTTTTTGATTGGTAGTGTGATTTGAAAGTGCTTGCTGTTGTTGCTGGGTTAATTGCATAAAGGGAAACTGAAAGCTCCTTCAATTTTAATATTCTGCTGTAAATTCCACCATCATGTTCCTGTTAATGTTATGAACAGTGGCTGCAAGTTTTTTCAGTGCTTTGGTGGTAAAGGGTGCTGACAGAATAAACAGAACCAAGAGATCTCTTAACAATATTTAGCTTTTGGGTAGCACTTCATGGAGCAGTTCAAAGATGTGAATGCTAAGTGATTAAATGTATTTTAAAAACCAATTTTCTGTACTTGTCACTTTGTCACTCCTAGCTGGAGTATTGAAGCTGCTTTACCACTGAGATGTGAAATAATTTGAATTCTCTCTTCTGGGGAAAAAAAAAAAAAAGGTAGTAAAAAATTCAGTACAAAATCCTGGGGAGGGAAATAATTGTGAAGGGTGCAGGAGTTTTGCTTGCTTTGTTTGGGTTTTTCGACAGTAGTGCTGAAAGTCCAGCTGACTTTGTTGCAGTCCAGGGCTGCCCAGCACTGCAGGAGAGCAGCCCCAGGTAACTCTTTTGGGGCTGGGATCCAGGTGGTGAAACACTTCCTTTCAGGCTGTGCTTGTTGCCCTCTTCATTTTTCCCCTATTCATGTTTTTAGTCACTGAAATTGTGTGTATAAGGGAGGAAAGGAGCGTAGAAAAGAAGGTCAGATCTAGGATAACTGGCAGGAGACTGGACCTTATGTTGTATGAGTGATATTTTCCCCTACCCAACTATTCAGTGAACTGCATCCACTGATGTTTCTTAACATTACATCAGCAGGCTGATTTCCAGTGTGTGTGACATATTTCCCTTTCTTTGCATTTTTGGGCCCATTTTTTCACTAATGATGAAATTGTGTTTCCTCTAAGTGAATAGTCAAAATATCTTACTGCAGTTATAGTTCTGTTTCCTGCTTTGTTTTTCATGTTTGTATTTTGACATTTGCTGTCCCGTTTCACTGCGGATCTCTCCTGATACAATAACTGTAACTGCTGACTGGTACCACATGGAGAACTTCTAAAAACACTTTCAAGTGGTATTTGAGGGTAATGCTGTTTAAAACAAGCTAGTTTTCAAGCTGCCAGAGTGATTCCTTCTTCAAGTGACCAATGATGTTCATATTCAGAGATGGACAGGCAGAGTTGTTTGGGTCACAAATGCCAAAGATAGCTGTGTTTCCCTGCCAGTCAGTTCAGACATACCTCCACTTCCCTTGCCTGTCCCAAGCTAAACAAAAGATTTAGTTGTTCAATATGCAGCTCATTATCTTAAAGGCACTTTCTGTGTCAGATCCACTTTCTGGACCAGTTGTTGAACAATCATATTCTGGGGAGAGACGGCCTGAAGGTAAAGAAAACGTCAGATGTCTATCTGATTGATTTGCTTTTTCTGATAAGCCTTGTATAAAAATTTTTTTGCAGTGAAAAATAAAGAAGAGCAGATGTAAATGTTTCTGTCCTTTTACTTTCCCTTGACACTTCTTTGCTGTATTTCCCTCCCATTATGTTCCCAGGTGCTTTAGAGGGAGTTCCAATAATTTTTTTGCCTTTTGTCCCACTGGGATTGATAAAGTAAGAGGTGATCCCTAATGGAGTCAGAAACAAAGAAGAGAGAAACCAAGTACTGTGGTCTGAATCACTGAGTCTCCTGTCCTCCTCAGCGGCCTTTTTATCTGCCTGATGTATCACGGGGTGTAGAGGAAATCGAGTAGATACTGTCATTCTCTTTGCAATGTCATCTTTATCTTTTTGTTGCTGATCTTCAAGGAGATGAGCTGAGAGGAGGAAGACTGAATCAAAACCAACCACATCCCCAAAGGATTTATGCTTCATTCAGAGCAGACAATATATTTGTTGCTGTTTATTTGCAGGTAGTAGTTCTGACCTCAGACAGTTGCATATTGCCTCAGGCTTTCTTAGCATAAGTAAAGCCCATGTTTTGTGCAAGGGAAAGTGGAATACAGAACTAATTTCTGTCACATCACTGCTTGATACCTATTTCTCTGTGGGGTTTTTTGCAGTATGGTGGAAAATCAATTTTAGTGAATTTTCTTTTTGTTTTGGTTTGGTTTGGTTTGGTTTGGGTTTTTTGGGGGTTTTTTTGGTGTTTTTTTTTTCTTGGTTCGTTTGGTTTGTTTGTTTGGTTTTTGTTGTTGTTTGGTTGGAGTTTTTTTTGTTTGGGGTTTTTTGGGGGTTTTTATTGGGTTTTTTTTTGTTTGTATGGTTTTTTTTGGTTTTGGGTTTCTTTGTTTGTTTGGTTTGGTTTTTTGTTTAATCTTTTTTACTGCATCTGTGGTTAATGAAAATAGAAAAATTAAACTAAGCATAGACTTCCTTGGCCAACTGAAGTGGGAACACTTTACATGTTCTTAGAGAATGGACCACGGGAACTGCCAGCTGGGACATGTGACAGGATGATTGCACTGCTTGTAGTTGGTGAGATCAAAAGACAGATAAAATTTGATGACAACATAGACAGCAACATATGAAGAAGGTTTGTCTTTGCTCAGAACTATATATTCATTATCTTTGGTTATTTTTGGTTATTAAGATTTTATAATTCATTTTTCTTGCAAACTGAAATACCTTTTACATCTACTGAAAAATGGTGGCACAGTGTGATTTTCCATAAGCAGTTGCTGTGGAACTTTAATTGCTGCTTTTCAGGCCAGTGAAAGATTTTTCTGTTTCTTTCTCCAAAGCTGTGGTTGCTGTGGGTGCTGTACCTATTTTAAGACTAGTTCAACAATATAATGTCAGTGTTAGTTGTAGGTTTTCACAGCCAGAAGTGTTATCATACACAACATGAAGGGCAAAAGGATATAAGTGCCATTATTTTCCAATCTGTAAGGTTTTAAACTATGCAGAGAACACAAGTGAAAAATTAAAGTGACAAGGAGTAGATGTAGAAAGAACAAGATAAATCCAAATTAAAGTATTGATGTAATACTGTGTATCCAATTGAGTTTACTGGATGTATGGTCCTATATACCAGTTTGAGAGAGTTAGGAATTTGAAATGGAATTTGGAGGACATTTTGAGCTGTGCTCTTTCCACAGAAGCTGAATAGTGTCTTTAGGCAGAGCTGTCGAAGTTGGAAAGGCTCTAACAACTGTGCTTTTGTATTCATACTGAAGGGAGGTCTGACATGCTGATTGTTCATTGAGCAGCATTTCTTGCTAAAAGTGTGAAGGAAAGTCAGCCTGTGACCTGCATTGATTGCCATTTGATCCAAAGTGAAATTCAAAGCCCTGGATTTTGAGAACAGATGTAAGTCTCTTCTCTGTCAGAGGCCATGTTTGTGAAGATTCAGCTGTGGCACATGTGTCCATTGGAGACAGAGCCTCCTAAAAAGCCCAAGTTAAAAATAGGGCAGGAGGCTACTGATGAAAATGGAGGTGGCGGTTCTGCTCTGACCTAGTTTGCTTTAGTCCAGATTTCAGAACTTGGCATTTTGTGACATTTCCTCCTGGAGCAGGGGTGTGTAGGTGTGATAATAGCATCCATATTCACCTCAAGACAGGTTCCTCAGGTTCTAGTAGAAGTGAAATCGTGATAGCATAGACCTCATTGCAGGTTCATTGCCTTTCTAAGTGCTCGACGTGCCGGCAGACTTAAAAAGCACAAGCTAAAGCCTATATTATTCTCAGCTTTATGCTGTTGGTATCTGATCTAGGTAAAATCAAGCAGCCTTTGATACATTGACAGTTGCTGTACACACACAGTTTTTCCAAATGCAGTGTATGTGTTCATAGCAGTGGTGAGTGAGGCAGGAGGAAGCTTAGACACAAAAACTGCAGGGGAGATTAATGGAAAGGAAGCATTTTAAAAGTAGCTTATTAAGTGTTATGTCCCTTAGCTGCTTAGCCCTCATTTTGAGCACCTTTATCTATAGATACTACTGACAGGAAATAGGTGCTAGTTTAAAAAGTAAAAATTAGTTTGCTGGGCATATGGAAGGTAAAGGCTTTGAAAGCACCTATCAGAGCTGGAATGTCATCCCTCAGGCTGTCACCAACAGCAAAACAAGGTGGGGAGAAACATCTCCTTCACCTTTTGTCTTTCTGTAGTCTGGGGTGACAAGCTTATCCATTGCAGAGGAAAAACAAACCTTTGTGTGAGTTTTGTCAAAGCAAGTAAGTGTCCTGAAGTGTGTTTGAATTTTTATGCTTTTTACAGTCTGATAATAAACTGAAGTATATTTTTATTTATTTGAAAGAATGCTCTTTATGAAAAAATAGCATACACAGACTGTCCTTCTATTAATATTTGTGTTTCAGTATCATTTTTATTAAAAAGATATGGTGAATAGAAAGTAGATGGTGTATTTAATGTTACAGAAGTGTTTATTAATGATTTTGCCTGCTTCATCGGTGGATAGGTTTCAGTACGTGCTCTTTTGACAGCCTTTTTTGGACAAACTGACTGGCTTGGTATAATTTTCTATGCTTATTAGAAGTTTTATTGCTGATAGCTGGTTCTGTAAAGGACTTCAAACAATCATCACTTATGGCACTGGACTGTAGACCTTTCAGTGTTAGTGTTCCCAAGTAATTTGTCTTGACAAACAACATTTCACTGATTAAAAAAGTTCCCATGAGCTTTTGTGGGAGGAAAGGACGTGTTGCTAGTGATGTCCAGGAAAAAGGGCAATTTGTGCCTAAAAGGTACTGGAGTTTGAATTTGGCCATGCAAAGAAGGACCCCATAATATATATGGGGTACCAGAACTTATCAGTGTTTTAACTGGAGGGTGTGGTGGTCGAGGACATGTTATGGTGCATTTATGGTGCACCACAGCTGTATTGCTGGATTCAAATTTCCTTTGGAGGTGGAAGAACTATGAAGGAAAAAACCGTGTTCTTCTTTTAAATGCTATTTTAAAAGGTTATTTAAAAGCTTCATTTCTTAGTGATGGAGGGAGTAATTTTTGCAGATGGGGGTTTGTGTACTTTTGGTACGTAGGGAGTGGGCTGGAACACCAACTTGAAAAGTTCCATGACCATACTCTTATATGTAGAAGAATAAAGATTCAAGAGAGTTGAGCTGCTTTGCCCTTCTGTGTGTCCACCTGACTGGCATCAGTGATATAATATGGGACACCTTCTTGTCAGTGACCTAAAGAGTCTCAGTCAGAGTTTTTGGAGGCATATCTGGGGCATTTTAATGGGGAAGGGCACTGGGAGTGCCAGCTCTGACACTGTCAGGTGTGAGCTGCGTACTAACTTAGTGATTTGGGAAATGTCACAGCCGAATGCTGTTGCCTTGGCAGCTCCATGCAGCAGCAGATGTTCTAACTGGAGCACCTGGTCACAGTGTTTTGTTCCTGGGGACAATTCTGGGGTGGGGAGATTTGTGAGTGGGCTGGGGGAGAATCCTCCCATGCCCCAAACAGACTGCCAAAGTCTACCTTTCTCAGGCATGCTTTTTCCAGTTGTCTGCCTCCAGCAGGTCCTGTTCAGTCTTTTAAACCAAGTGGTGTCTGTCATTTTAAATATTGGGGATGTTAGCTTTTATGATCCACACTTAGAGGCTACTGAATGTAAAAATAGCTCATTTAAGTATTTTTCCTGTTTTGCATATAATTTCCTGTTTAATTAAAAGGATGTATTAAAGTTATTTAAATCTTGAAGCTGTGTGGTTGACAGCTAAGAAATGCTAAATCTGACTGTCTACCTTTGTTGAAGAGTCCTGTGCATTTGCACTATTATGCATCTTTTGATTTTGTATTCATTATGGTTTTCTCCAGTGAACTTATGCAGCAATGACAAGAGGAAAATGGTTGCTTCCTAGTATTTGAAATGGTTTAGTTCACGAACTTGGTAACACATTTAAAGCAAGATAAAATGTTAATCATTTACCTTAGTCCATTCATTTGCCTGAAATGTGGGGAAGACATGTGGCAAACAGTTTGGTAACACAGCAGTGTCAGGTAACACAGGTTTCTTGGCACCTCATTTCCTTACTCCAAGTGTTTTAAGCAATATTTTGCAGAAAGTAACTGGATACTTGTGAAACGGAATGGTACAACCTCATTAAATCTCAGGAGTAAAAACCCCTCTTCTTCAGAAAACCCTGTTCCTCTTGACTTCCTGAAACATCCAGACTAATTTCTTGTCTATCCTTACCCCTTTGTAAATTATTGGATACAAGCAGAGCTGGTATATAATTTGAATGGCTTTTCAGCAGAAGAAGATACAGGTGTTTTTTAAGAGATGAATAATGAATGGTATTCTGTGAACAAGTGCTAAACTTACATAATCCAAACCATTTATATGTCTGTATCTCCTGTGAGTATGTAGTTCCTGCCCTCCAGAAATGCAAGAGCCACTTCAGGTGTGGGAAACATGCCTGATATATGGCACTGAACTGTGATGGTCACAGCATCCAGTTCTCATATCCACCTTTCTTTGCAGTTCTTGCAACAAATTACTAGAAGGTATGCATTTTTCTTCTGACATTGAAGAGAGGGGAAGTTGAGGTCAGAGATCAAAAATATACCTTCGGATCATCAAAGGCTGATAGTGAGACTCAGAAGAGAACCCAAGGATCTGAGTTCTTCCTAGGGACTCTTAAACCACCAAGTCCCTATGAGTTGTAAGAATAAAATGTGTAAGTATTAAAACTATCACTTAGGCTGTGTCAAAACACATATTATGTTTCATGTTTAGATCCTAAAAATACTATTTCCTACAAAAAATAGTCCTATATTCCTTTTCCTAAGAACAACCTGTGCATTACATATGCAAAAATTGTTGATTTCTATGTGTATTATTTGAGTGAGAGCAAGTTGGTTTTATGGAAACACCAGTGTGTTTCCAGCTTAAAAGTGTTCCACATATAAATAGGGAGGTGAATTTGTAGCAAGTCAATCCCATAGAGAACTGTAGGTGCAGTGACATGCCTGGTAGATTGTTCCAGAGAACAGTCTTCAAAAGAGTGGTTTGTAATGATTTGTAAGGATTCAAAGCCGTGCTTTGAAGGATTACTGGAGAAGTTCAGACCTCTCACTTCAGGAACAGGAAAGAACTGAAATGGAGGAGGACAACCGATTTCATCTCATGACCTGCAGAAGGTCCAAATCATGCTGAATGGTGGTGATGCCATGACAAAATGTCATATAAGAACATATTGCACTGTAGTTTTCCTGAATGCTTTTGCAGAATTGTGCCTTTTAATCACTGTGTACTTTACATGAAAAGAACACTTATGCTGTCTTGTGGAACATACCACACTTTTACCCTAATGATCTTGATTGACTCAGTGCTTTCTCAAACAATTTTTAAACTGGAAAGAATAGTGGCAGTGAATAAATTGTACATCTGTAGTCTGACTTGCAGAGGTAAGGCTGAGACCTTCTGTTACAGAATCATAGAAGTGAGTATTACAAATTTATTTAGGGTTTTTCTGTGCCTTTGTAGTCAGGTAAATTCTGTGGGAACCAGGTAACCAGTAAGAAATACATTTAAAATCAAAAAATGGTCTTGAAGCACTTAAGTATTGTTGTTGCACTGGTACTTCTACTGGCTGTCTTTTGAAATAATTTTGTTTCATTCTCACTTCTGTTTCAAGCCACAGCCAATCCTCATCAGAGACATAGCAAGTATAATGAAGCACAACTCCCAGACTGTGCTTAGGAAGAGATCAAGGTGCCAGCTATCACTGCCCACCACCTACATCCAGTTTCTCTGGATGGGAATGGAGAATGTAGGAGCTATTGCAGTTGGGTACAACTACTCTCCATTTATGTGAGTTTGCCTGCAGCTGGTGTTTTTGGAAATCCTTTTGTCCACCAACCCCAGATACAGTGAACTTCTCTTTCTAGAACATACTAGTTTCTCATTCACAGGGCTTTAGGGCATCATCCTACAGTGAGAAGTACTGGAACATTTCTTACTGCCTTTTTTTCCCCCAAGGCTGTCTAATTAATTGAAGCATAGCAGAGAAATGTTATAGCATATCATTGGCATTGGTAATAAACAGAGAGAATTAAATGTGGCATAGATTTTTGTATCACAATAAAAAGTAATTGTCTCTTCAAGATTTATAATGTTTAACTTCCTACAAACTTTGTGTATGTGATACATAAATACAAAAAAAAATTGATTGGAGATGGGATTGGCAAAATTACCATACCCCAGTCATGTACTTTGTTAGATTTAGGAGTGGATCCTGCCACCCATCTCTACTTTTCAGCTTAAAAATATGTTTTAATAAAAGCAGATTGTGTGGCTTTTTTTTTTTTTTTTTCCCCAAAGCTAAAGAGAAGCCAATGTTTTCTGCTGACAGAAGTCCACTGAAATCAATAAAGTTATGCCAACAGAGAATTGGTCTCACAGCAATTCTGGCCCTTGTTTGGCCAAAATGTCTGGGTAATAGCAAACGAAACTACAACAGCAAAATGTAAATCCTGTCATTTACCTGAAGTGGTAATGGTAAAACAATAATAACAATAATGTCATCTCCAAAGTTTTGAATGCTTTTAAGCTTGACAACATTTTACATGATTTTCTGTTTTGTTTTTCTTCTGTGTATTGTGCTACTTTAAATAGTTATGTGTTAGTTAGTGGTAATTTGACTGGACATTTACCAAAATAATTTTTTTCCAGAGTGTCAGAGTTGGATTTAGCAGGGATGAGAGTTCTGTGTGAAAATACTCTGATAAATGAAAACCAGTCTTTCAAAGATTTAGACTCAGTTGTATAAATGAAGGAATTGTTTACGCTGAGAGAACTATCCCAAGTTTTATTAAATGGTCTGCTGGTTTGGAAAGGCACAGTAAAATTAAGATTTTTTAATTGGATGAGCAGGGTAAGTCTCAAGCCCCTCTCCTCTCACCATCCTAAAGCTTTTGTATATGCCTTTTTGTAAATGAGGAAATTCTATTCTAAATGTGTCAACTGCTTTAAATGTATGTCTGGTACACTTACATGCAGGTTAGAAAAGATTTTATTTACAGATATTGGCGAGAAAATACAACATGATTTCTCTGTAGGCAGTTTCAAAAGGCCATATCACATGAGAATTTCTGAATGAAGTTCTTGCTGGATAATACCTTGAAGGATAACATTTAAATAGTACAGTGACCACAGACTTCCTTTTATTTCATTGGTGCCTGTTAAAGGAGCTCAGAGGTTTTTAAAATAATATTACTGTGTATGGAACATCATTTATCAAGCTCTTTCAAAACAATATCATAATTCCTCTGGCCCTTGATATGGTCTTCCAGTTCTCTGTATTTTCCAGGTGTTGTCCTGGCTTTTCCTCCCATCTTTTTCTGCGTGAGCCATAGTTGACACCCGCACTCTCAACATTTTCGTTATCTCCAATTGCCAATTTGTTTTACTAATTCCATTCCCTCTTCACAGAGTTTTTTCTGCTTTTTGGGTGGTCTCTATCTGGCTCAGTTCCTTGGCACTGCTCCTCACAGTTTTCTTAATCCATTCCTCTGGCACATCAAAGAACAGTTGTTTCCATGAGGACCTGGGTGGAAGTCAGATCCACCTTGGCTTTCTCTACACTCCCTGGTGGCTCTTTCTCCAACCTCTGCTCTTGTGTCCCAGGAATCTTGTGTCCCAGGAATCATGCCATCAAGAGGAGCTGAACTGCCTTGGGTATTCACAGACTTTGTAGAAGTGAACCACAGTTGTATTCAATCAAACACTCTTTCTTAGCTCACGCTTTATTCATGCAGGTGTTCACATGTAGGGGCGCTTGGTCGGATATGAATCTAAACCACAGAGACTTTAAAACAGGCATAAATCAGGTGCCCACTCCTGTATCATCATTTCTGCTTGCTTCACCCCTTTCTCCTCCCTGAGACAGGTGGCACAGCACACTGAAATTTTACAGTTTGTTTTAGTTTCTCCAAACAGTCTATTAGTTGGGCTTCTTATTCCCAAGAGATGGAATGGTTTTGACCATAGTAAAAAGCTTGTCTTAGGGAGACTGTGGAATCTCTGTGGCTGAGGGTTTAATAACAGGTTGGACAAGTCAGGAAGGATCAACACACCCTTGTATGTGACTCCAAAGAAGTGGACCAGAAGATCTCTTCCAGAGTTCTCTTTGAGACTGATTTTCTTTGATGCTGCTGTGAAACCAATTCTCGGTTTGATGCTCTGCCTTAGTGAGGAGGATCTGTGGTATTTTGTCATGCTATTATGTTTCTAAATGTAATAATTTATTGAAATGGATGCATAACCACTGATTTTAATCTATTAATACTAGGAACTTTCATTTTCTGCAGTATTTATAGTACTTTATAAAACATGAATGTGTTTCAAGTTTTTAAACTACCACATTTTTAAATGACTACTACTGAGTCTCTAAGTAGGAATGATTTTGAGAACAAGCTTGCTTGTTTGAAGTTTAGGCATCTTTTCAATAGAAAGACATAAATTAATGTTTCTAGATATAAGTGGTGGATGGACTTCTGTAGCAAGCTCACAGCCATGGAAAACATATTTTATCCATTCCTTGCAATTTGATGGAAAAATAACAGTCAAAGCATTGAACAGAAACATTTCTATTTTTAAATTTGCTTTGTTTTAACAAGTGGATTCTTAGTTGACTACTGACCTTCTGGAGTTATGGCAAAATGAACAAAACACAGGGTGAAATTGAATGGTTGCCCTGCAGTTCGATGTAGACCAATATAGACCACGTTAAAAATTATATTCTAGAAGCTCTTAATCCTTGTTGGGTCCATTAAACAGCAAAGAACATAATTCCTACTTAAACAGGAATCACATCTGTTCTGAATTTTTCACTGGAAGCAAATAGGTAAACATGTTTTGTCGGATAATGAAACCAGGGAAGCAAGTAGTATTGGACTGCCATTTTTTTAACTGCTGCCATGACAATGTGTATTCCCTATATTGTCTCAATGCAAAATTATAACCTCTAGAAAGTTAATTATTCTTGGACAGCAACGAACTGATCTCTGTATTGGTAGCTGAAAACAGTACTTAGATTTATGACAAGTCAGAAGATATTGCCATTGTTGGGGGACAACACTTCCATTCCATCAAACTGATTTCTTTCATATCACTGGTCACTGAGAAACTGCCCCTACTATTCCCTTCTTCAGCTAAATCACCCATGTATACACAGGACAATCCTATATACACAGCATACAGCACAGGTCTGTATGAATATTTCTTCTTCCTTCTCTCATTCTCTTGATCTTCCTGCATTCCCTAGGCATATGTTATTCATCACACTCGTTGTGCACATTTATAGGAAGGAAATAGGGAATTCCACCCCCACAGAAAGCTTTCCCAGTCTTCTTTTCTCCTGTATCCAATGAATGTGAAAACATTACTGCCTAACTTCTCCTTCTACCCAGTGTTCCCCACATCCCTTTGGACAAGCCCTTCATGGATCTGTGTTTTGGTCTGGCTGATACCGTGTCATTCAACTGTTGCTGCTGAGAAACAATGGTTTCAGAAAGTGCTGTGGTGTAAGGGAAGTATCTGCATTTCTGGGCTGTGTATTCTATAATGCCAAATAACTCTGTGGTGCTTAATTTTTTTTGTTAGTTTAACCTGAGAAGAAAAGCAGTACTTTTAATGGGTGTGCTATGTGACAGAATTGTCACCTCACCAGTGTAGTGACGGAAGCTGATGTTGAGGAGTCCAATAGTCTTCACATAATGCACATTCCCACTGTACCCTCTTGATCTGTCTTTTCTCCCCATGTGAGTCACGTAAGTGGTTTTAAATGTCTTTCAGTGAGTCATATAGTTTTGCTAATTCTGTCCCTACTTTAATGTCACAATATACAGAGTAATTTTCTTACCTAAAAGCTAAAATTTCATTTGGTCATCTACTTGACACCTTTATAATAAATACTTGTTTTCCTTAAGCAAACTTTTTTGTTTGGTGTGGTCATAGCAGTGTCAAAATCTCAGGCTCTTGTTTCTATTCTGAACTGTCAGTTTGAATTTTTAAATCCTTTCTCAAAAATGGATCAGGCTGAGCATTACATTGGCTACATACCTCCTAACACCTTCTGGCAAGCATCAGAAGCCAAGAGTTCCACTCTGCTGTGTCTTACTGCTTGGCTGAAAAAGAATCAAAATGCACATAGAAAATTTACTGTGGTGAAAGTGAGAAGAAAAGGATTAAAGGCTGGAAACAAATGTAAGGACTTCATATACAAGTGGCAGCTGGAATGTATGAAACCTCATGCAGTACAGAGTGTTCCTCAGAACAGGAAAATGTAGGTCTGTTATAGCAGCAACAGTTTTTAAACAGTGATTTAATTTTGTGATGGTAACATTCACAAAATTCCTAACTCAGTGGTTTCATTCTGCCTGCAAATGGAAGAGACAAATGCCTGAAGACATTGTGCATGTGGTATAGAAAGGAGAGACTAAACTGACAGATGCCAAAAATCAATAGGGAAATACTAACACCTTTCTAGGCAAACAGCTGGGCAGGGAAATCTATTTTATACATTTGGATAAGCAAGATTTATTTCTAGAAGAAATGTAAGAGAGAGCCAAAAAAGATGATTTGTTTGACTGCTGTGTTGAAACATATTGTATTGGCATTATATGTTTTGACATTAAAATGAAATGAGCAAGGAAATGAGCATAGTTCAGTATCTTCATACCTTTCCCCCCAGTACTGGATTCTTCCATGGTAGTCCTTCAATGATAAAAGCACTTTCACTCTCCTTATGTAATATAATGCAATTTAAATGTTTTTTTTTTTCCATTCCACACCAAAAATACTGGAATGTGTCAAATAAGCAGTTAAAAGTAATACTTGCACGATAGCTTTTGAAACTTTTAAGTTTGAAAACTAAACCAGATGCTGTCCAAATACAGTGGAGTGACTTGGTGAGCAGAGCATCAGCATCTGAAAACTAAGAGTCTTTCTTCTGGTTTCTATAGAGACAAATCAGTGAAGTCAGACTGATTTTTTTTGTTGTTTTAAGATGTAAACCTTAAAAGCAAAGATTCCTTGTTTTGTAAATGGAATACAAGCATCTTTAATGCCTGTAAGGGTCATCTGTTCTGCTGTTCTTGCATGCAGTTTTTCTGTTGCTACAGCATCTACGTTGATCAAGGGTACACTTTGATATACCTGGCTTTCAAGCAGTTCCAGAGGCAGTACAGCAAGAGTAGTTCTGTCAGGAGTTACTTGGTCTACAAATGCATCTTGAAACCACGTTTTTTTCCTTTACAAAATGTTGTTGTAGTGATGTGTAGAGATTTCAGTTAATCTTTTCTGCTAATTTCCAAGCACTTAATAGTAGGATGTGCTACAGAAGGCTCTCTGAAGAGAGTGTATTGCGTACCATTTATATCAGTTCAACTCTCAAATTTTGTTTTCTCTTGAATATATTTCCACCTGTATTTTAATATGACTGAGAAATTTGATCATGTTTGCTGTTTTTCAAATAGTGTAAGAATGCTCTCTGATTTACAAATCCTGGGGAATTAAAAGTGATGCAGATCTGTACAGTCTGCTGAATAGGCTTGTGGGCCTGTAAACATTTTAAGCTAGTATTGCCACAAAATTTCAAGACATATTTTTTGGTTCCTGAGTAATGAGAATTGGTCCTCAGAATCTCATAAACAATTGTGCAGTTGGTAAATGAGCAGGGAATTGACAGAAACACTGGTATTGGAACAAATTGTACAGAGGATGCCTAGAGGCAACTGTTCATCCTACAGGATGATCAGGGGAATTTCATCAGAGGATGAAAGAGAGGATTTCATCACAGAGGATGAAATGAGGAGGAAGAAGATAGACATTGATATAGCTGTTAATATGTATTAAAAACAACAGTCATTTTGCTTCATTTCTCTGCCTGCCTGCAAAACTTCAGTTCCTTTGCCTGCAGTGTTTGTAGTGGTCACAGTGAAATTAGCACATGCAAAAGGGAATTAGGTGCGACTAGCAAAGGGTACATCGGTATTTGTTTTTCAGACAGCAGAAATGACAGGATTAGGAAAATTAAACTTCTGCAATATTACTATGAGCTGTGCTGAGATGGAATTTTCAGGCTCTTCTCATCGCTGTTGACAGTGTCATGATTTTGTTTATGTCACACACTCAACATTATGGGCAAACTAAACCTCAGGATCAAAAGAGGAATTTTAGTGCTCTTTTCTGAAATTCAGATGTACACATCCAGTTATACTCCCCTACAGGAATCTATTGCATCAGAATGAATCCGTTTTATTTTCCCTTTTTTTTTTTCTTTTTTTTTGTTCTGTGTAAAATGCTAGTTCTCATGGTCAAGCAGAAATTTTGGCAGGAGAAAAAAGGAAAAATATATACATCAGTCAGAAACCCCACAGAAGCAAATCCCTTCTTCTATATACCTTTTATGATAAATATACAATAATATATTTTGCCATCACAAAGTAAGGCTAGTCTAGAGGTCTTTTTTGCCATCATTTTTAGCAGCATTCGCTAAATGGTGAAAACAGAAAGAACGGTCTGGTTCATAGCCAGTTTACCAGAATAGGATCAGAGAATGATTTAGGAAGGGCCTTGGGGAGGTCGGCTGGTCCCAACCCCTTGTTGAGGCAGGGGCTCCAGAGTTACTCAGGGTTGTTGTACACATGAAGTCAAAGTATGTCTATGTGACAAGACAAAAAAATCAGAAGCACAAATTAACTTCTGCTGAAATAATGCTTAATTATCTGACTCATTTGACAAAAATTAGGAACAGTTAAAAATAATTTTTGACATGTGGAGAGGTGGCTTATGAAACTAAACTGGTTTATTTTGCCATTATTTTAATGAAAAGTATAATAATTTTATCCTGGGAGGTTGTTTTTTTTTTTTTTTTAATTAAAAGGTCTCTAATTTACATCAGGTAAAAAGCAAGCACAGAAAAGAAAAAATTGTTGTGGATTGTCTTTTAAGGAAAGTCTGTTCATTAAGGTAGTTCTGCCTACCTCATTAGCACACAATCTGTCCATCTGCCCCAGGTTACTTTGTGTTTCTCATATTTCTTTGACCTCTCAAGCCACTAGAAGACTTGGCTTTTGCTATTGAATATATGCTAACTGGTTGCAGTGATTGTTTCTCTGTGGAGTGTGTGATGCACTGTTGGGCATTTCCTGTTGGAAGACGAGGGGTAGATGGTATGTGACATGTGACAGAAAGCAGAAAGTTAAACTTAGTAGTGCAAGTAAGCAGTTTTGAAGTTTGAAGATCTTAAGAGTTCATAAGTCGAAGATACATGAAGGAAGGAACATGAAAATTCATCATTCAGATGAAAAAATTTAAAAAAGAAAATTTGGGTTTATTGCTTGGGCCCAAATATGTCCCTGTTAACATAAAATGGAATCATAAAACTACTCTCTGTGTCTCTAACTTTGTACCTAGTGAGATCATGCCTTTATCGAGTTGGTTTGTCACTGGTCATGAAAGGCTTAATGACTTCAAGACTCACAGTTTCTGGGAACTTCATTCAAAGGTTTTTTCCTAGCACTTGATTACAGCCTGCAAAGGCAGCTGCTTTGACACTGCTTAAAACATGATTAAGACTTGGAAGGTCTTGTTGCCCCCGCTCAATTTGACTGTGGGATAGGTTTAAGTTAACCCTGTGTCTCATCCTTCCTTTTACAAATGGGACGTAATTACCATCCTTCCATAATAAAAGCTATTCTATATGGTCGTTGAAGAACATAGAATCTTTTCATGTTAAAAAGAATGCTCAATCTGGTCTTTTCTGTTGAGCCTGATTTCAAGAATAAATCTGCCAGAAAAAAAGTTAAATAAAAAAACACCTAGGTGACCGTTTGCTCTATTCATCCATCAGCAGGGAAGTAAACAGTTTGTCTATGATTGCCTGTCTCACTTATCTATTAGGGTCTGTTTGTTCTTCCTACCCTGTAATTACTCCATTGGATCTGCTGAAATATCCTCTGATTCACATTCAAACTATTTTCAGAAACACCCTTTAATTCTGGCGTGATATTTCATTGCTCAGTAAATATGAAGAGGTGCTCAAGATTTGCTTTATTACAAAGTTCTGGATGGCACTGTGAACTTATTGCTGTGTGAGGTTCCAGTTTGGCAGCAACTGAAAACTGATTTCCTGCCTGAACTGAATGCCAGGAGTTGGAGGCAGGAACAGTAGGTGGCACGAAGTTGCCCCTCCCCAGTACTAAGAAACTAAGTCAAGGCAGTCTCCCTTCAGGGGGATACTCTAGCTGGCTTCCCCAAGTGGGCCAGATGTTAAAACCATGAATAAATGAAAACCTCCCACTGCAAGGAAGTTAATGGAGGTGACCCAAAAGGATGGGTGATTGCTGGGCTGCATCACACATGCTGAAGTGAAGGTGGTGAGCACACGAAGGCAGCCACCTTGGGGCATGGAGCTTTTTTCTTTTTTTTCCTACTTGCCTTTACCTTTTAATTCTTTGTCCAATATTTCTGAGATACAGTGCTAACCTTGCTTTAGCATTTTTGGTTGTATGCTGTAATTTACTATTGGAACTGACAGGATGCTCCCAGAGATTTCTGTGTACAGGTTTTTAACGTAAAATAACTGAATAGTTATAGGATAAAAGTGTAGCAAAACCCTTGCCAAGCCAAGTAGTGGCATTTAGGACCATCTCTTATCCTTACCCTAATGTCATTTCAGAAAAAGATTTTTAAAAAGTCAACTTTATATATGAATCAGTAGAATCAAAAGTATGTTTCTCCCAGATTTGATGAGGAAAGCAAAAACTCTGTAGTGCTCAAATATTCAGAAATCCACACTGCTTTTAATAACAAAAAGAAAAAAAAAGAAAGAAAAACTACTGATATTAACTCTAGAAGAAACAGTACTTTGAGAAAGGCAACAACAGGCTTTACAAAATTATCGCTTCAGTCTCTTGAATGAAGGGTAATGAATTTATATGCAGATGCACATAGCACTTTTGTAAAATGTGTCAGACTGAAAACTATCAATAAGCATTAACAACTTTTTAAAAGACAGCATTTAAAACTTAGGAGAAAGCTGGGCTTTGCTCTCATTTAAGTAGTGTGTTTTCCTTGGATGCTGCTTTCCTTGGATGCTGCTTTGTTTTATTAAGCACTGACAGACCATTTTATCATCCTCACTGCTGTCAGTCTATTCCCATGAAGCATGCTTAAATTAAAATTCTGACTCTTGCCAGTTATATCTCACACTTTTCTTGGAAAAAGATATTTCCCACCTTACGTGTTTGAAAATTTCTCTATTTATTGTGAACATTATTACAGCTAGGGTGATGCAAGGAATTGCATATTATGCCATTTTTCACTGGATTGTGCAAATAAAGACCAGAAAAAATGTATCCAACCTAGCTACTCTAACTTTATAAGGTTTGTTTGTTGTTTCCTTTTTTTTTAAAGTTGTATTTCTAATTCTTTTTACCTTATTGATTGGAGATCTAATCTGCTTTAATGCAGGTTGGTTTTGTTGTTTAAACCTTTGTTCCATTTATTTCCTTGGCTGTTACTGTAAACTGAAGTTAAATGTAGTTGTGTTTAGAAATATTGCTCTAAAATGGTGGTAAAATACTTCCAGCCAATATTAGATACCAATAGAAATGAACAGAAAAAGTAGAATTGGTCAACAGTCTAATTAAAATATATGCAGCATACAGTCTTATTACCATTAAAAAAATAAATACAAAATTGTTGGCAAGTATGAGAAAAATAAGTTCATAGGTCAAATAGAACCTTGGGAATGAAAGAAATTTTAACACCCTTCTCAGCTGTTTCCTTTTTCCCTCATCCACTTCTTTCCCTTTAATTGGAAGACATTACTTCTTATGGAATTTAGTCAGGAGAGACAAAGATGAAACATGGATACTGAAAGACTTATTACCTGCAAGTTTAAACAGCTGCCTGCTAACACTTAAATCAAAATACTTGAAGTAAAAAATAAAGCAGGTAAACAGTATAGAAGACTACAAATTTAGGCAGTTTTAATTTGTAAGTTGTTTAAAAAAACCCCCACTTTTTGATATCAAGAATTGTTCAGGGGAAAGACAAGTAACATCTATTCCTATACTATTTTATATCTATTACAAATAATGTATCTGTCCCACTACTACAGAATAATATATAATTAAAGAGAACACTACTATTGTGACCAGTAGCTTGGGAAACAATTTGAAAGTAACACATCTTTCAATTATTAAAAGGTGTGTTATGTTTGACTATGCTAGTTAAAAAATCTCTTATTAAGAACACAGTGGCAGTTCTTAGCACTGCTGAGTACTTTGGCAGAAAAAGCGAATTTGTTCAATGGGTAATGTGATGATTACAAAATACCATCTCAACCCTTTATTTTCAAGGACCAAATGAAACATTTTTTATTAGGAAAAATCATTTTATGATTAAAATTAAATAATTTAAAATTTAAGTATGAAAACTTGCACACCAAAATTATAAGGTGATGCTCAGCTTACACATTATTTTATTAGAGCTAAAGAGTTATGTATAATAGTAATGTTAAAAAACTCCAAATCAAATGATCCAAGTGACCCATAGGGTGTTCTAAGTTTGGTGTGAAATAATAGAAGGACTGTCTTGTGATTGGGTTGATAAAGAATTAACGAATAAGAATTTAATTTATAACTGTCAGCCTGGTTTTATGGATTTTTTAAAATTAATTTTCTTCAAATTAACTTGAATTAATTCTCTGAAGAAATTACAAATTTCAAAGTGGTTGTTTAGCTGGGACACTGTAATTTTGTGTCGTATTTGTTTTGTTACTGAAAGTCTTCCAATTTAGATTAAAATTTTACCACCATTAATGTTAACTTCAAGCAGTCTCAGAACCAGGCTCTTATTTTTTTGGTGGATTCACATTTTATTGATATTAGAGTATTTAGAGGTACTTAGAGTGAACTTCTACTAACAGCCACTACTCAATTTATTTTCTCATTGAGACCTGCTGATTTAAAAAGGCATTGGATACTGATTACAATTTACAAGACAGAGAGACTGGCAGAATGGTTGATAAAGATATTTTCTAACATTACTATTAGTACATAATCAATTCAAAAAGAATGTGCAGTAAAGGAGAGCCTGAGTAGAAGGACCAAGAAAGATGCACATGATGGGGGACAAAGACTGATTCCCTGGATAAACTCACATTTGATTGAATTAACAAGATATTACTTGTTTTTGTTAAAGTGTATTAATATATTTTCAAAAAACCCTTTTCTATATAGAGATGACCACAGATGCATACTGAAAAATAAGTGTGATGCCTTCACACAGCTCAAAAATTGTCTGCCCTTTGAAGAACTGAGAGGGTTTTCTTCTTCTTCAGAATGCCACTTTTCTGGCCTGAATTGGCTTGGGTCATAGACCCCAGGATGAAGGTGGTGTTTTAAGTCAGCACCTGGAAATGAGTATGGAGCTACCTGGGACAAGAGTTCACAATGCCAGGTCGTGCCTGCACTGCTTTTTACACCCTTAGATAGATTTGTTATTTGCAGTTGCTATCCTTGCCTTTTCAGTATTGTGTCTGAAACATGTGACATAAAAGTTCCTGTGTCCTTACCTCTGTGTTATAGGAGGCATCCTTCTACCTGTAGTTGGCTCAAAGGGCCGTGTCACACAGCATAGCAACTGAAGTGAGCCACCTGTGAAATTATGAGCTTTTTTTGCTTTTCTTTGTCTTTAGCAGAGGTATTTGAGGGGGCACAGTGGGCAGAATTTTGCCAGTCCAGAGCCGTGAGTTCAAGCCATCAGCATGAGCATGCCTTACATGCTCTAGCTTGAGAGGTTATTCTGGCTCAGGTAAGTGACTCTTCAGTCAAGGATAGGTCCTTGAGCACATGGTCAAGTACATCTGGCCTCTGCAATTCAGGCTTAAAATTCTCCACTGTAAATCTATGAGTCTACTGAATGAAGTCCTTTTATAGGGAGAAAGCAGCTTTACAGCATTGCCCTGTAGATAGCCAGGGTTCTTTATGCTTTATTTGCCCTCAGGGGATGCCTAAGTTTTGCGAGTCAGAATGATCAGGGCATATAACACTGGAATAGTGATATGTCTAACTGTCACCAAGGATGCTTATGTGGTCCATGTTCTGCTCATGGATCTAGTGTTTGATGATTAGGGGAGATACTTCCAAAAGGCAAAGAAAGCTCAGGAGTAATAAAAGAAGTGGCAAAAGGGCCTGAATTTTCTTTTCATCACTAAATTTCTAATATTGACTTGGGGTAGGGAGTAGGGAATGTCCAGCTTTTAACACCCAAAGTTCTCTTTTCAGAGACAGACATAAAATAAAGACTATATCTTGCAAGGCTCTCATGGAAGGTGGCCAATGTGTGCACATTATTTTGATTAACTCATAAAAGGATCCTTGAAAAAATAGTATTTAACAACAATTATTACAAGGACAGATGATTGCATCCTACTGATATGCTGTCTATGGACTCTTTAAGAAAGTTACTTGGCAATATGAGCAGAGAGGAAAAACACTGATTGAAATTGGCACTGATCATTTACAGTGGACTGTCTGTATGTATCTAGAAAGGTTGCACATTGCAAAACAGTTATAAATATTATGAATCACTGAATATGAAAATTGGAACTGAATATAACACTGAATAAAAATTAACAAAAAATATCCTTAAATTTCATGTCTGAATTGAGAAAAGAAATAATGCTGATGTAACAGAATTAATTTTTTAATGAACAAGGTTATTATTTTTTATCCCTGTGTGATTTTGTTATGCACTTTAATTAGTTTAACAAGGCTAATGGATAAACTTTCAAATTTTTGAGATACTGTTCAATTAGATTCCATAGAAAATAGTGGAAAAACAAACAGTCTGACAGATTATGGAAAGATTCAGATAAATTAAATTGGTGGGTTAATAGATGGGGACTGTTACTGAATCCTTTTAAATGTGAAAAGAACCTGTAGGAATACAGAATGAAACACAGTGGTATCTGTTTGTAGGAAGCTTGTTTCAGAGCACAGGAGAGAGAATACAAGTGATGTACTGTAGAAGCAAATCACTAAATTGTAAATGCAGTTAAACAGGAGTGGTGGAAAGAGGGTCAGTAAAGAACACTACCTGGGGAGATATTCTGTGGTAGAAAGCCATCACTTCCCTTCCCAGCCAAGGGAAGGATGGCTGGGGGGGCAGCTTCAGGGAGGGCATTTGGCATTTTCAGACTGCATCATTCTCATTATCATCTCAATTTCTCCCATGTTTCAGCACAGAGGATTCTAGAGGTTTGTCCTCTGAGGTAACAAAAGCAGGTGTATAGTGAAGGTCCCTAACAGTGGCCTTTTCACCCATAGGTGGTGTTCCAGCCTTGCCTCAGGGCCAGTTTGTGCTTTCTGATTGAGGTGAGAAGGAAATTAAATCCTACTTGAGCAAATTGGAATTACTGGGTTCAAGCAGCACTTGCGGTTCCTAGGGAGGGAAAAAATAAAAAAAGCTTGTGGTTGGTTTTGAAACAGTGGCAAAAGCATTTTGTTTGAGGAAAGTATGTGTTGGTTATTTAAGAGATGAGAGTTTGTTAATGCTTTGCAGACCCATGCCTCCCCTGGCAAATAGATTTACAAGGATATTGGGTAAAGTGTTTCCATGGCAATGCTCAGGCCTTTTGTCAGCATTTTTCATGCGAGAATAGAGAGGTGCAACGCTGGGCAGTAGAGGGCAAATGCTTTTGCTTCCAAAAACCCAGAGGAAACTGACCCTTCTGAACTTCTGTGAGGCATGAAAAGGCAGGAGGCAACAAGGTGTTGGCTGTGGGAGGCTTTTGGTAGCATTGTCTCTATATCATTCCAGATAGAAAATAGCTTGAGACTGCCTTTTCAGGAAGTTCAAACAGAAGACCTTTGATGCTGATGCAAGGAGAGAAGCCACAGAAGGAGAGGTAAAAGCTGCTTCTGCAAAGGAGTAGCTGTTTAAACAATACCTGTGTATAATGATTTAGCCAGATGGTTACTGGCTGTTGGATTTCAGACCTGAACAAAGTCTGATCCATGGGATTGAAGGGATGATTATATACTCAAGTACATGCAGACAAGCAGAGAAATTCTGCTCCTATTTAACTGGCTTTTTTTCCTCCTGTGAGAAGTAGTAATTCCAGTGCAGTTGGATGAGGGATGAATTTTGCTTAGTGGCCTGTCCAGAGTTCTGAGATGTAATTTTTTTTTTTTTTTTTTTTTTTTTAACCCTGGGCTTGGCAAATTCTCTCGCCCTTTT
>NW_008235737.1:121850-155971 GCF_000691975.1 Corvus brachyrhynchos | reverse complement strand
CCAGAGTTTTGGGATTTAATTTTTTTTTTTTTTTTTTTTTTAAGCCTGAGCTTGGCAATAGTCCTCCGCCTGATGCAGGCTAAACAAATGATGTGTCCTGGAAGATGGTGGAGAGGAAGGACCCCTGAGTCCTCTGAAGAGGACCATAAACATTTCTGTAGATTTTTGGATTTGCCCAAAATTTCTCACAATTGGCATTGCTGGAATACTGTTACCTGAGAGCATCTTTGTATGAATGCTGGACCATGAAAAAACTTTTAAGTTAGTGAATGAAAGAAGATGTGTCTGCTTGATGTCTCTAAATACACAATTTAGACTCTCTCTTAGTTGATCAAGTTGATGACATCAGTAGGTACAAACTTGGGGAAGTCACAAGTCAAACAGGAAAGAACGCTTTAACAAAAAAACTTCTGTTTTTGGACGCTGTGTATATTTTTATATTTATCAGGGATACACTTTGCACCACCAGCCTCTCAGTAGATCTTTGTGTTAGTTTTAGCTAGAATTTATGTAAAAATGGATATGCAAATAAACCCTTCACATAAGCTGGGAAGACACTGCAGTAGTAGGTGCTGTCACAGCAGGATGATAGCTCTGAGGCTGAAATGAACTAGACATACCATTTGAAAGAAAGAGCCGGGAATCGTGACTTTCTTTAAGGTGCTCACAGGCATTCTACTAAGGAATATACAGGGCATACTCAAGTGTTTTCAATGCAAATCATGAATTTATTGATTCACTTATCAACCCACAGGTGAATGATGGTAATAGGACTGCTTCTGCATCAAGCTTAGAATGGTAAGCACACCTTTTTCATGTTAATGAGCCATCAGCAAACTGCAGTAAAACCATGTGCTGGGTGCTGGTGGTGTTTTACCACAGGGCAGGGTTGTTATCAGCACCAAGTGGAGAAACTATTTCTGGAACATCAGAAGCCTTAGGTCAGACAGTGGTCCCAAAAGAGAATGTAGTTCTCTGGGTCTGGGGACACAGTGAGAGCCCAGAGCCTCTCACTAAGGCAGGGGCTGGAGAGATGGTGCCCTTGGCTGCAGGTGGAGGGTCTCTGTCACTAAACAAAGGAGCTGCAGGAGGAGGTCAGCAGCTGCACAGCATGAGATGATAACAAAAAAGGCCAGATCTTCTCCAACACCATGCAGCTACAGGAACCAGGGTGCACAGCTGTACTGAAGAAGAGGCAGGCAGTGTCTGCATTTTTCTGACTGGAAAATGATGACAAAGCCCAGAAACTTGTGACTTCTGGCACTCATAGGAGATGATCACGGTCCTGGTAGCAGATGAGAAGCTGGGAATTACCTTCAATGACAAACTGAACTGAAGCTGGCTGATCCTGAGCCACACAGCAGCACTAAGAGAGAGAGCAAGAGATCCCTGTGGCAGGGAATGGAGGTCACAGTCTGGTGTCCTAACCTGCTGTCAATGGTTGTTTGTTGCTGGTCACAGTTACGGACCTGAGACATGGAGAGAGTGCTGAGCCTGGTCCAGCCCTCAGACTATTGACCCTGCTGCTCTTCCATGTGATACAGGGGAGACCTGGAGCTTATGATGTGTGACTGCGTGGCTCTGGGTGTAAGGGGCAAGGCCTGGTGCTCCAGATCTTACTGGTGAAGGAGGAATGGCTCTTATTTTTAAACAAAGATCTAAATTAATTTTACAGACAGATCCATTTCTCTAGTTTTCATGACTTCTTTAGAAATGAAGTAGCTGGTAGAATCCTTGTAATTAGAATAAACTTCAGTAAGTTTTAAAGATCTTTTAAACCTAAGTTTAATGTGTACATATCATGTGCAAAAGTACTGCACTCCTTCTAAGAGCAAAGTCCTGGTCTATGTACTTTGAAAACCCATACCGCTTCTCCTTTCAGTGCCAGGACATATTTTTATTCACAAAGGCCTTCAGAGTTTATGCCAAAGGTTAGGTGTTAATTTTTTTCATGGTCATTGGGGATCCAAATTATTGTTTATATTTGCTTGAACTCACTTCTGTTGTACTTGTTACCATTATAAGATTTGTCTCTTTTCCCATGGAAAAGTGTAACTACTTCAAACATTAAAGAAAGAAAAAAACCTCATAATTGATATTTGGTAATTAGAGCAACTCAAGCTAGGCTGTAGGCTGTCTTAGCATTATTAGTTATATTTTGCCAACAGAAGATATTCAGCTTGTACTGCTGCAGAGAACACTGAGAGTCACACCAATGACCACTAGAAGTTTTAGTTTTTTGATACCTTTACTATATCGCTGCAGAGAAAAGGAAGAATGAAAATTAAGGGCAGTACTTCTAATTTTGCTCCATTGGGGTGGCTGTAGGAAAGTGTCTTGCAATTTTTTCAAAGAAACAATTCCTATTGATATCACTAAGTGCTGTGAATTTGAAATGACTGTAAAGTTGTACTCTGTCACCAGTCTCTGAACTGATTTTCTAGTTTTCATAGGCAAATGTTGTGATCTAGAGTTGATTCAATATTCCTGTTACCCTACAGAAATACTGGTGAACTTGGTTTAGCTATTTTTATGATTAATCTCAGAAATATTTTTTAAAATATTGCAAAAATGGATTTCAATTACTTCTTACAGTGTGACAGTGGTTGGTTACAGTTAATTAAAGACACATTTATCAATTAGTTGTTTGATAACTTCCTTTCTCCTGTGATTATTCTAAACTTTCTTGACAACAGTTGGTGAAAGCGTGGTCTGAAATGAACATTTTTCTCTAGATTAAACGTTGGTCATTAATTTTGTACTATAGTAAGTTCTGGTAGGATTCCTGTGCTGAGTTTTGGGCTCACTTGTGTAGCAGAAACATCTGGTTATTTGGCAGAATCTTCAGACAAGTATGGTGCCAGCTTCAGAGCTGTCTCCTCGTTTGCCTTATGACTTGGCTTTTCTTGGCAGATTGACTCAAATTCCTTAATGCCATTTTTTTTCTGATTTTCTTTTTATGATAAAGGCAATAGTTCAAATGTTTTAATTCAGTGTTTATACACTGGAAGTTCTTCTTGGAATATCACTGAAAGAGCACAGGTGACTGGAATGAAAAGTCTGGAGGTAGTGTAAATTATTCAATTAAAAATAAAAATAACTTCTTTCTGTTTTCATGTAGCATACAAAATAGCTGAAAATTTTAATCAGTATGATGATGTGTGCTGTCCAAACTCTAATAATTGTGGTGCTTATTATGAAGGCATTATGTTCTGACAGTATTTGCACAAATTATATCTCAGTTTACTACTGTATGTAAATTCTTGTAATTGCAGTCACCAAGACCCATGAGAAAGCCCCAGGACATCTGACAACATTTCTCAGTGCATGCTGTATGCCGAAAAAGTAAAATAGCTTTTCAGAAAAAATAAATGGCTGAATGTGGGGAAGTTCTGATAGTAATTCTTTGAATAAGGCTGATCAGGAACAAATATCATGGTAATATACAGTGCCTGTAAACTATACCCAGTTCTGTCAAGAACATTATCTACTCTGAGTACACTGACAAGGAATAATAGTTATGTTCATGCATTTTCAACATCACAGATGGTTAAAATTTGCTAATATTTTCCAACCAAGTGCCTATCAATTGATCATTTCCTATTGACAGAATGCTCCAAATAATTTTGTTCTGTACACCTACACTGTTCTTTTACATGGCTGTTCCTGGAAAAACACAGGGAGCTGTTCTTGGAAAAGCAAGGGGAGCTGGGTGCCTTATGCCCACATTTGCTTTTACAAATTAGGTCTGTTTATAGTGAGAGATGATTATGGTCCTTTAGGCTGTGCTTTCTTATTTTTTATTACAATTTCTATAGTGAGTTCTTCTTTCTCATTACAAAGATGAGTAACATAATCCTGCTGGATATTTAAATTTTGATCTCTTTTGTCTTATTCTTATAAATGCTCTCAGGGAGTGTTACTTGCTTCACATTAGTGTGCTAGAATAAATTTGACTAGCCCCGGAGGCAATGTTAATCTCTTCTGATGCAAGTTCTGTTTCAAATGCCAAGACCAGGTGGCAAGGTTTGGTATGAATGGGATTGTAAGGGGTTTAGGCAATTTCTTCAGCATGTAATTCCTTAGCCTGGTTTATTACAGCCAGACCATTCGTCTGGTTACACCCGCTGAACATCCATCTTCATGACTCCACTTGCTATTTCTCTCCCATTTTGCAGCACAGTGCATGCAGAGTTCCTGTGTGTTTTAGGGCTGTGTGGTACATAGGCTGACTGGATGCTTCATCTGAGACCCACAAACCATGAATTGCCTGTCCATAAAACTGTTGAGTAGCAGACAATTTCTAAACTGTGGTAGCTAAAGATTTATGTAAATGCTACATAGTGAAAAAGCAGGGAGGCTGGAAAAGATTTTGTGAGGACCTACAGGCTCATTTCAGCTTTTTATAATGAAACTCAGTGATTTGCAGTTGATCTGCCTTTAAAATTAATTCAGATTAATGTTTTAAGTTGTTTGAATGGTATCCTATTTGGACTCAGTGATCCTAGAGACATTTCTCAATCATAACAACGCTGAGATTCTGTGATTCTGGGACTTGGCAGCACTCCCATCTCATCTGTCTATAAATGTGTGCTATGCTGCCATATTTAGGGAAATATCAACAGATAGAAAAGCGGTGTTGGAGCAGGGTCTGATATATTCAGATTTAGGAAAGATGAAAGTAACCCTGTGTAGCCACTTTTGAATGCTTTTATCCCTAATACACTGGAGCAATTATTCAAAAATATGTTAGCGATGTGAAAATATGTTCCTTGTGGTGCTATAAAAATAGCTGTGCCCTCAGGGTATCTGCTGTAAAAAGTGATGGACAAACAAGCAAATGCAGCTTTAATTTACCTTTAAAGCAGTATACAAAAACGTTTATGTTATCTTTCTTTTCTTTCAGACTATTTTCTTTCTTTTTTTAAAAAACATCTTCCCTATTCCCCTTCTAGACATAGGCACTCCAGTATAAATGAATACTGATGATGAATTAATTCAGTCTACGGTAGATCTGCATAGGCTAAAAGTAGGTTATTGTACAAAACTCCAGTTTCTTGCCAAAATGATAACTTGGGGCCAGCAGAGGTACTAAAGTGAAGTATGACAGTAAAAATTAATCTGTTTTTCTAAAACTGGCTTTAAAATGTCACTGTAGCATTCTATTTTTATATCCTAATTGTCTATCAGTATCTTGTTTACATGCTTTCCATAATTATCTTATTCTATGACCTTACTATTGATCTTTAAAGGTGTTAACTTTGATTTACTTTTCTTCTTTTGAAATAAATTGTGGGTTTTTCCATCCCCTACATTGGGTAAGTTGTAATTTTCTCTTACCTCCTACTAGAATTGAAGTGGGGGAAAGAATTCATCTCTGTATTTTGCAAGATATTGAAGTATGAGCACTCAGGATTCATTCCTAGTAGGGCAGTTCTGCAGGTATTTCTTGGATGGAGTCTCAGACTAAAAGTTGGAAAACAGTATCAAGTTTTGCGGCTTTCAAGGCAATGAATAGGGAGCCAGAACCACAGCTGTGGAGCTTGCAGTAGAAGTATTTCGGGAGTACACTGAAGCCAGTTTAAGGGACTTCTTATAAACCCATTTTCTCTCTTTGTTGAGAAGAAAATGTATACATGCCTTTCTTTTTTTGTTGTTTTTTTTTTCTTTTCTGTGCAATGCAGTAGTATTATATAGGTATATGTGTATTTTAACTTGTAGGAACTGTGTTACCTAATCTGTACCACACTGAAAATGAGGTGCTTCATTCATCTTCCAGTGTGTGAACCTAAGGAAATTCTAAGTGTTAGAACCAATGGAAAAAAAAAAAAAACCCATATAGCTAAATTGTGCCACTGTTTGTGGTAATGTTTGTATATTAAACTTGATGCCACTGTAACTTACATTTTTCCCTGCTGAATCCTTGCAGGAGTTAATTATCCAGTGTGGAAGTTTAAGAAAACCACTGACAGTGAATTTAGCAGGTTTTCTTAGGTGAAGAAATTTGACAGCCTTTACCCTTAGAGACCAAAAAAGCCTGGAGTACAAACTACAAAAGCTTGACTTGCACAGATTTGTGTAGTCTACCTTACTAATTGCTCTGAAATTCCTCATTGGCTGCTGTATTTTTATAAGATGAAGAGAAAATTAGCGTGCCGTTGCAATTTATAAATAATTCTTGCACATTTAACTCATAATTTTCATCATTAGTCAGGAAGCAATTAACATTTTAAATGCTAATTTTTAGACTATTAGAGAAATATCCGCTGATATTAGACTTCTGAGATGGGGGAGTGCCATGGAAGATTATTATAGCTTGAAGACTGTAGAGGAGAATACTATATGTTTCAATTCAGTGTCAGCAGTTTTTGGAAGTCATATGGTGCAATTCTCTGGAAATCTGGGAGATTTATTTTAACCTCTGGAGGAAAAATAACGAAGCAGAGTTATATAGAAAGCCTTACCTGAGACAAAAATTGAAATGTAAAGCAAAGAAAAGTTTTTTTGAATGTTGGAGTTCTGTTGTTTTTTAAGTAGGACATTTAGATTTGTCCATTTGTGCATACCTAGAATTAGAAATTTTACCCCTGTAGCCTTTTCCTGTTTTAAAGTTATAGGGATTATGTTAAAATGATGACATCTGCAGATCTTTGATACCCAAGGCTAGTAATTATATGTAAGCAGACATTCCCACTGATGGGATGTGCAAAAGACCGGGTTTCTAGTTTAATCTCCTTATTGCTGTTCATTCCAGTGAGCAGAGGAGATTCTGAAATTGTACAGGATATAAGAAAATCACAAATGAGGGCTGTTTCTAGAGAAAGTCAGAGAACTAGTCAGTAAATGATGCTTAGGGGACAGACAGCTAATGCTGGGCTTGACCAGCTTTTGGGTCCGGGCATTGCCAGTGACTGGCTCTGTGATGTTCAGTCAGGGGCTCTGCTTCTAGAAAAAACAGGGGAATGATACTGCCTTCCTTCTCAGAGCACTTTGATCTTAGTGTCTTCTACGCTCTGTCATAATTACTATTTAAAACACTAAGTAATTGCATACTTGTATCATGGACAAAGAGAACCAGAAGAGCATTATGAAAGTTACGGAGCTGTATGTAGCCCCTGTTGCCCTTCTCCCCTCCCATCTTTATTAATGCTGACATGCTCAGTTTTAGAAAATCCCAGTGTTACCTATTTAGACCTGGAAGTGTGAGAGTTACTTTGTTTTTCCATTTTATGGTGCTACTAGTTAAGATAATTATCAGAGTCTGTTAACTACAGAAACGAATTTGCTAGATCCACTGAAGGCCAGACACTGTTGGTCAGGACATATATTTTGCTTTAGGCAACTTCTCATTTCCATTTTGTTAACACTTATGTAACACCTAGCCTCATAACAAATGGGTGGTTTGATGAACTAGCTGAGTGTTATGGACTCTATTAGCCCTCAAATCTCTCCTACCTGGGCAACAGAGTTTGAAGCCATTCTTCTCAAACTCCCACTTTTGTGGCAAGTTTACTAGTAATGAAACAAATTCAGTAATGAAATTCAGTTGTGTTGTCTCAAACTGACTGTTCATACATTCAGAAAGATGTTCCTGTGTAGCAAATGTCCATGTACAGGAGCTTATTATTGTACACCCACTCATTTTGCTGTTTTCAGCAGACAGCTTCTCAGGGCCCACTGGAAGTGTTCATTGCCCTCCATCCGTGAATGTTTGTTTGCATGATGCCATATTTGGTAGGACTATCTTTGTTGAATCCAGAGGCTTTCACTTAAAACCGATTATGACTTTTAACAACTGTGAAATATTCTGTTTTCTCCTTCTAATATAGGAGATATAGATAATTTATGTGTGAAATCCTTGTCCAGTTGGAGTTAATGTGAGTGTGAGCAGGGCCAAACTGCGAACATGTCATCAAAATTGCTTGTGTGTTTTCCACAAAGCCACTTACAAGGGCTATCAGATAGCAATAAGAGCATTCAGATGGTTCTAAAAAATAAATAAATAGTATAATATTCTAAGTTATCTAAAAATTATAATACTGTAATAAATCTTCACATGAAAAGCTTAGTAGAAAAAAACAAAGTCCAAAAGATGATGAAACCAGTAAGGACAAACATAAACAGCTGTAAGTTTAAAACATTCAAATAAAACCTGACAACAGATTAATTGAAACTCACTTTACTAGAGCAACTGTCCTCTCTAAAACACATGTGTAATGTTGGATTTACCTGATTTCCATGGCATGTTACAATGGAATTATTTCACCAGTTCAATACTTGGAAAATTAAACATTGTCTAAAATTGCAAATTTATACTTAAGATGAGAAAAGCCACTGAAGCGCCATAGCAAGCCTTAGATTCATACGTGTGGCTGCAAGAGTTTGCAAGGCCAGAAAATTACAGATAGCAACAGATTCTTGTGCAAAAATTCCTGACTGATCCATGCAATAAATACCTACCTTAAAAACCAAATCATTTGTAGAAAGTAACAAATGCAGATGACAGGTCAAATCAGTATGTACGGCCCCTCTAGCTTTTCTTACTGGTTTAAACTCACAATGACCCACAATGTTTTCATTTGAAACAAAAATTTCTTGACTTCTGCAAAGGAAGAGGCTCTGAAGAATGTCCTGTCCTCTCTTTCTTACAGGACCCTGTAGTTACTATGCATCAGTTGACACTCATGGCAGTTTCAGACCACCAGATAAGTAAATTTGTGGAACAGAAGTGGGAAGCTAGAATTGTGAGAGATGTTTCTATCCTGCACTGGTGAAATTAGGGTGGAAACTGCCACTAAAAATAGCATGATTTTTGTTCCTTGGTGCTTTTTCCTTTCTGTCTGCTTCAGAGAGGCTGAGCTAGAGTACCGGGACAGATTGTGCTGGGATGTGGGTGACACAAGATCCTAAGGATGAAATCTGATTTCAACAAGACTATTTTTTATTTTGAAAGCTTTCACTGCAAATGAAAGCCATGGCATAGGAAGTATGACTTCACCTTGGCTTTGTAGTTAATAGCATGTGGGAGGTCTCCTGTGTTCAGGTCAGCACAAGATCATGCAGGCATCTAGAATTTCAACTTTATTCACATCCTGGTGTTCCCTTCCTACTAAGTGGGTTAACATGTTTAGAAGAATTTTCTCAGTGATCTATTTTTGCAAGAAATAGTGAAAGGAGTGATTCTGTCTGTGCAGTATGGGAGGGGAAAATGCATACTGAAACAGCTTAAAGCACAAAGAAAAAAGTATTATAACTTGATTAAGAATTGAGTCTCAATTAGCTACCACAAATGTATGGAAGTATTTGATTATTGCATTTTAATCTCACCTTAATCCCAGTTTGAAACAAGCTGAGTATCCAGATCTGTGCTTTCAGCATTCTGCAATTTACAGTCTGAAAAGCCTTAATGGTATTGCTGCTCTTAAAAAAAGAGAGTATTTCAATATTACTTACTCCTACACACATTCCAGCCTAATGTGTAGTCCAGCCTAAAACATCCCAACCTGTTATATATTATTTCTGGAAGCTCTGGAGGTATTTTGCAAGACTGCCCTCACTAACATAGAAGAAAAGCACTTCCAAAGAGCCAAAGAATGTAAGAGTTTCTTGCCAAGCCACTTTCCATTGTTTACCAGCAGTCCTGGCTAAGCGGGGGGGAGTGTCCCTGTTTACTGGCAGTCAGCAAATATGACACCCATCTACAAGAAGGGCTGGAAGGAGGATCTGGGGAACTACAGGCCTGTCAGTGTGACCTCAGCAGATCCTCCTGAGTGCCATCATGAGCCCACACAGGACAACCAGGGGACCAGGCCAGGCCAGCATGGGTTTAAGAAAGGCAGGTCCTGCTTGACCAACCCGATCTCTTTCTATAGCAAGGTAACCCATTGAGTAGATGAGGGAAAAAGGCTGTGAGTGTTGTATGTCTGGACTTCAGTAGTCTTTGACATTGTTTCTCACAGCATTCTAACTATGACTAAATCAGAAGTTCTTGAGTTTTCAATGCAGCTCTCTTTTGGAAAGTGCAGAGGTGAAAAAATCAGTATAAAATCCAAGTTAACAGAATTGCATTGCTCTTTCTAGGCAGCCATTGTGTGAAAAAGGAAAGGAAGATACTTCCTATATTGAATTAATAAATAAAAAAGTATGCATAATAAGATCCTGCTGCCATTCACATTTGATTTCTCAATTTCCTTCCAAAGAGAAGGTAGTTTAAGAAAAGTCATTGCAAAAGTGAAAGATTGAAAAAGAGAGTGTACTAAGAAAAAGAACAAAGCTCAACTTGCTCTAATAGCTTCTCGTGAAATCTACTGATGATTTGTACTGAAAAAGTGCCCACTTTCTATTTCAAAAGAATTTTAAACAGACCCAGTGCATTTTTCTGCTTTACCCATTAGTAATGTGTGGTTGAGGCTTATTTTCCTAATACATTTTCAGAGACCTTTAAAAAATTATTTTGACATTTTATGGCAGCATGGAGATATAAATACCTTTTTATATTCCATTTTACTTATTTTCTATTCTTTTTGCAATACTTCTGCAAAATATATATATTTTTTGTGCTAATTAAGGTATATTTATTTTTATAGATATATATGTACCTATATTTTATATGGGGGGGGAAAGGGGGGGATGTACATACCTGTATGTGGAAATTATTGGTTTGAAAAAGCACTGGAAAAACTTCCAGGTAACCTTTCTGGCTTGTTTAATGCCAGGAAAACAATGAGTAATACTTACCTCTGTCTTTAAAGTTTCTGTATGCTGTTCTTTCTTTTAGACATCGTGGAGAAATTAAGCAACAGATACACATATTAAAGTGCTAAGTGGGATATTGTGTACTTTCCCTGCTAGTAGTTATTTTTATTTACATTACCAACTTTAGTGATATCACAAACTATTATTTCTATTTCTGTTATAAAAAATTATCATGTAACAGGTATTACCTGAAGAGTAATAAACACTTAATGCTAAATATTGGTGGGGGCAGGGGATGGGGAATGTAGTTTATTTGTCACTTTGGAATTTTTTAAAATTCAGAATAATGACATTATTTGTGTGGTGATGGGAAATTACAACCTGATAGACCTGGAAGTACTCTGTTCAAAATTGTGATCTTGCTCTATCGTGGCTCCCAATGGAGTTATCATCTCTTAAACTGAAGAGAGCCACACCATTATCTGGGATAGTAAGATAAACTTAAATTCTTTTAGGTAGTTTTACTACCTTTGCTTCCACATGATACTCCTGATAAAAAGTTGTGTATGGAAGACAAAATTATAATAATTTTTGGTAACTTAGTAACAGGGAGGATCACAGTTGTGCAGTGCTCTTCTGTTTAAAACTTACTTATTTCCTGAGTCTTATCCCTACCTTCTTCTCCACCATCTGTTCCAACTTCCTTTTTTCACTTCACACAAATTTTGTGGTATCCTTTCCACTATGATCTTGCATTCCTATCACTGAAAACTAAATACCCACCTACCTGATACAAAGGTTAATATCCAGACTATGTGGTCCACCTAGGTGATATTTTCTAAATATTGTTTTTGTTTCTTTTTGACTGCAGGTGTTTTCCAGATCTCTGTTGTTTCAAAATACCTACTTTCATGAATATACATCCTAAAATATTTTCCAATTTTGTTTTTAAGATCAATAATCCCTGTATTTATGAGGGAATACTCCTTCTGATGATGCTTTTCATACTCAAGTTCTTTTGGTTTCTGCTAGCAGGCACCATTTTTAGCCTAGATTTATCTTCAAACTCTCAGTAGACCAATAAACATTAGTACTTGGTTAGTTCCCTGGTATATTTACGTATTACCAATTTTCTACCTTACATTCTAAGTTTTTAAATAATTTTCTGTTTGTTACAGTCTCCTTGGAATCTAGGTATGTCAGTATATTGGTTTCTTACGCTAAGTATGTATTTTTAAAAGTATTTTTGCTAATATCACCAAATCATAGAATGGCGTGGAATATAAGGGACCTTAAAGATCATCTAGTTCCAACCCACCTGCCATGGGCAAGAACATCTTCCACCACACCAGGTTGCTCAGAGCCCTGTTCAACTTGACCTTGGATAGTTCCAGGAATGGAGCATCCACAGCTTCTCTGGGCAACCTGCTCCAGTGCCATCACAGTAAAAATTTTTTTCGGAATATCTAGTCTAAATCTACTCTCTTTTAGTTTACAGCTGTGTCCCTTGTCCTGTTGCTAAATGCCCTTGTAAAATCTCCTTAAGTAATGTGACTTTCCCTATGGGAAACCACAAGCATTTGGAAAAAAACCCAAACCAACAGCCCCTCACGTATTTATCTTTAGACACGTTCATCTATGTAACGAGATTATATACAATATTTGTATGCAAGGTATTTTGTGACTAAATAAATTCTGAGCTGCAGCTATAATTCTAGAATGCTTAAACCTGAAGCAATTTATGGACCTCTATTGTGCATGCAGGAAATGGAATGACATCTGGCACTTGTTGCTAGGCAAAGTGTGCCTACCAAATAGCACTTAGAAGTAATCCAGCAGTTTAACTAGTAGGAATGCTAAATTGCTTCCAATGCAGTTTGCCTGTGATGTATTTCTAAAATGAACATAAACTTCTTTTCCTAACCAATAATTTATGCCCACAAAATGTAAGCCCCCCTGCTTGTGTGGGCAGTCAGCTCCATGGGAGAAAAAAATCCCAGCATTTTGGGGAAGCTTTTTTCTAGGATGTACTGAGCACCTCTCGAGAACGTTGATTTCAGTTGGAATTAACAAAACACACAATTGCTTTTTAATGCACAAAATTAGGGTCTTGAAAATCAGCACCCCTATTCACTGTGAGGGGTGTGGATGTAGGAAAGGAATTTAGCCAGTCTTTTCAGTAGGTTCAGCATTTGCTTCATCTCTGTTCCATCCTATGGACACTGAAGTGAAAGAGAAATGATTATGTGTTTGTGGTGGTGGACTGGAGAGATCACACGAAGACATCCTTCAGGATATTCCTGATACAGTACAAAGTAGCAATAACCAGTCATTTCAGATGAGAGAAAATAGTGTTTGAGTATTACATATGCATCTGGGTGAGCCATGTAGAAGAAATTAGAAACACCTGTGATAATTTACATCTGTTTGTCTGATCTTAAAGCCTTTCCAAGATTTAAAAAAATATCCACTGTCTAACTGGGATTAAACCAAGCCGTGTTCATAATGAATTCATGAAGATGCACATTTTCCAAGAAAATCACACTATTACACATACCTTTATTTAAAAATACTTGTAACAGAGAAAGACTTTATTAATTTATATTCAAATTAAAAAAAAACAACTTTATTTCATTATGATTTAACTGGATTTTTGGTTGTGGACCTCTATATTTTAGGTATCTACTAAAGACCCCAGCTGAATACATACTGTAGCTTTGTAGCTTTGATTGGCAGCTGTAGTAAGAATGAGATACTGCTTTGCTCAGTGATTGTCATTCAGACATTCTTTGCAGAGAACATGAATTTGAACTAATGGCAAGAAAATTAAACAGTTCTTCTATTGATTTGTTAATTCTTCTTGTTATAAAGGCATTTCTTTTAGGGAAATTGCATTCTGTTTGGGAATATCTTCTGCAAGGCCTGAATTGATTCTTGATGTGATCACATCTCATCCTTTTGACTGACAAGGTTGACTCTTTCTGCCAAGGTTTTTTAATGTTTTTTTTAGTTGAATTTTCCATGTCATTGCTTTCTTCCTTCTTCTTTAATTTCTTTCTTTATTTTAAGTATATGCTTTAACAAATGTTTATATTTTCTCACCTTCCCTTCTTTTGTTTCTTCTGAATCCTCTCTGTAGTCCACATTATATTCCAGTCCTTTCTACTCATCTTGTCCTGCCTCTGTCTCTCCTTGGTTTCTTTGTTTGTGCCGTCAGACTCTTTAATTTCTTCTTCATTTGCTTCTAGGTTCCTTACACATATTCTATTTAATACTGTCCTCTGCCTACCCCTACTGCCACAGCCACTTAAAGCAACTGATATTTTCACCCGGTTCCTATCCCTTCCTCCCCTCTCCAATACTATGCGTTCCCCTTCCAGCCTGTGCTTTTATCTTTTTTCTTTTTTCCGATGGGAAGCCTTGACTAAAGATATTTACTAAAAAGAAATATGTTCATCTTAGCTTTTAATTTTTAAGTACTATTTACAAAGTAGTTACATTGATCTTACATTCACATACACTTTTTTGTCTAAGCCATCATAGTCAGTCTTAACTTAATCCATATTCATAAGTGTCAGTGTTGGCATGAGTTCGTTGTCCTTGTCTAATCTATCTTTCAAATTGATCTGCTTCTTAGAACAACTAACATATCCATAATAAACAGACATTATTAATTTCTGTGATAATTGATTTTCCACAGAGTATGAAAGCTAGCCAGGTTGCAAATTGAAAAAGCTCTGGGAAACAAAGCTGTGCTCCCCAAAAGGGGAACAGGGAAACTTGGAGTTGTTCATGATTTTCAAAACACTATTTTAACAGTTATTTATTGCATTATTCTTGGGTTTTGTGACTGTAGTAAGGTTTATTTCCAAGTTAATTTTTTTTGTCTCTTTTTAAAAATTATATTAATAACCATTTAATTCTCTGACTACCCAAGGTCTTATTGTAACTAGAATGGGTTTGTGATTATGTCAAGCTTTAAAAGGCATGAATAACCAGCATGAACAGAAAAATTATGAGTGCAGTACACATTGTGTTCCTATTGGTGTGTCTCAGTTAGAAGCAGAAACAGCTTGTTTTTATCCTTGTTTTCTGAACTGTCCATACTAGTTCCTTGTAGAGTTTCTAGGCCTTTCACTCCCACCTTCTTCCTCAAAATGTTTTAAAAGCGTAGAAGTCCTAGGGAACAAAAAAAAAGTAATCTTCTATTATCAAGCCAGTTTGGTGAAAATTCTTTAATTGTTTGTCTCCTCTCTTTTTCTATTGTGTCCTTTAAAAGGTTCATTCTCTTAACCTCAAACTCAGAAAAACAATGACAGTCTTGTTTACTGAATCTGTAATTTTAGAGGGTTTTTTTCTCTTCTTTTTTTCATTTATTGCAACCAAAGTTCTTAGGAATTTTGTCTTTTGAAAGCTGACAGAGAATCTGCCTTTATGTCTGTGCATGTGAGAGATTTGTTATCAAAAGGTGCCTAACATCCTTTGTTAGAGCAGCCTTCCTTTCTTGCTGCTGTGATTGAGCTTTTGAAGATCCTCTGATGGCTTCATTAGATGAGAGGACACCTCTGTCATGAGCAAGAGTGAAACCAGATATGAGAAAATCAATGTGAATTTTGCCATTGACTTCATCAGGCCAGTCTCCTCTGTATCCTTCTCTGTTTACAATACTCATTCTGTATGTTCTCTTCCGTTCCTTCCTGGCTACCTACTCTCTAAGAAGGAAATGCACAGGGCAGAGTGTAGGGACAAGCCCACTGACTTATGTGATCTGAGTGTAAAGACAGGGACTGGCTCAGCTTGAATACCTTGGGAGCATTAGCTAAACTTACTTGTTTTACATGTCTTCCAGTATGTTTTATTCCTTATTTATAAAATGTGGGTAATTTTTTTCACCACAGTTTCTGGACATTATGAATGTAAATGGCCACACAAATGCCTAATAATAGATTGTGATATGCTAAGATAATCTGACAATAGAACTATATAAATATCTGAAATTAAAAGAATTCAGGACTTCACCTGAAATTACTTCAGAACTTTGGGATATATTCTTCCCTGTGCTTCAAACTTTGTAAGGACTAGAAAATGTCATTCAATTGTTTGGATTTTTTTTTTCTAAATTCATTACTTATTAGCACTACATTTAAATGTGCATTGAGAATAACAACATGAAGAGACTGAGAAGTTCAATTATACCACCCACACCTAGAAATAATCTTTTTGCACTAAGAATCTGGAACAATGTTTTAAATGCAAATAAAACAATCTGTTCACCTTCTATCTATTATGTTCTTTTAGTTGAGAAGATTTCCCTGATTTATTTTGAACCAAGGAATAAAAATAGAGTTAATTTCAGTTTGCCACGAATTGCAGTCTCTGGTATTTTAAAAATGTATAATAGTGTGCTGATTACTCTTTGTTTAAAAGGATGGTAATCTGTGCATACTATCACAGTTGGAGCTCTGTTCCCACCTGCCAGCTATTTTCTCACTCTTTCTCTGGGCAAGGAGGGCTTTTTGTGTTGCTCTTTAAGTAATTTGATGCAAAGAATAAATAAAATATCTCCTACTCTGAAAAAGCCTCTGCCCAAGTTTTCTGACCTTTTACAGAAAGGTCTGAGCACATTCACCCACCTAATTATGGTGACGTACCCAAGGCACCTAAATTAGTAACTTATCTAGCTTACTAAGATGCCTACATTGTTTTTCAGACTGTGCTGTGCAGAGCTGTGAGGTGCTATGAACTACAGGTACATCTCTAAAAAAGGCAACTGAAGAAATCAGTTCTAATATGTATTTGACAAAATATGTGAGTTTTCTGAAAACAATCACATGTTATCTGGGAAATGTCTAGGGGTCTAAAAGCAAGAATATTTTATATCCTGGTAGAGACTCCTTTTCTCCAGGAATAAGCTCTGAATCAAACCAAGCCACTTTCTGGGGCCACTGACCTTAGTGCTTTCATAATTGTCTCAAAATAAAATCTATCTCCCTTTATATAATTATATTACTATATATAACTTATTTATATAAAACTTTTAGAAAGTGTCCAAAGAAGGTCCATTAAGATGGTGAAGGGCCTGGAGGGAAATCAGTACAAGGAGTAGCTGAGATCATTTGGTTTCTTCAGCCTGGAGGAGACTGAGGGGAGACCTCATTGCAGTCTACAATCTTCTCATGAGGGGAAGGGCAGGTGCTGATCTCTGTAGTGAGAAGTGACAGGACCTGAGGGAATGGTAAGAAGCTGTGTGAGGGGAGGTTTAGGTTGGATATTAGAAAAATATCTTCACCCAGAGTGTGGTTGGGCACTGGAACAGGCTCCCCAGGGAAGTGGTCACAGCACCAGCCTGACAGAGTTCAAGAAGCGTTTGGATAATGCTCAGGGACTTTGGACTTTGATGATTCTTGTGGGTCCCTCCCAACTCAGATTATGGTATGATTCTATGATCCATCTGGAAAAAAGTAAATTTTTTCATCCCCGCCACCTTCTTGTCTCTGGCAGTCTTCCTATTTATAAAGAAAGTGCAGTGAATTCTTAAGGAATCCTGTTTTGAATGCCTGATTTCTTCACCAGTCCTCCTATTATTCCACTTGCTGAGCCTTCCTTCTGATGGAATCAAGTCACTGGATGAGGAATATTTTCAGAAGTCAGGATGCTGCCGATCTAGACCTGACCTTATCTTGAAGATACTGCAATTGCAATATATTTTAGACTCTGTTAGCTCAGGAAAAAAATTTGCAAAATACCATATACCATGTTTTGGAAGATGAAGTCTATTTTAATTTCACTAAGGAGCCAGTGCACCACTTGGTAAATTGGTAAGCCTGTACTTTGGAGAATGTGTTAACAACGGGTGCTGCAGGAGGTTTGGCTGGACTGTAGAAAACTTGTCAACCTGAGGCATGTTCTGGGAAACAAGATCCATCTTTATTTTTCTGAACTTCAGATTCTTCTTAAAGCTGATAAAGAAAACACCATAATCTCTGAACAGGTTAACTTTACAAATATTTATCTTTTCTAAAAGCATAGGGAAAAATTTTGGCAGTGTTGATTAGTATTCAGAAAGCAAGGGAAGAAAAACCTAATACCTACAGTACAGTGGAGGAAGAGAATAGCCAAAACAAATCTCGAGAAGCGTTTGTTTAACATTTGGCAGTAGATAAATGTGGGCGCAACTTTATATGCTCAGAATTGTATTTCATTTTTCATCCATGCTGTTCATTGGAATGTTGAGGTATAACCCTTATATGTGTCCTTGGTGGTCAGATATTTTCAAAACTTTCTAGAACAAGATTTTGATGCACCCATGTTTTCTGCTCTATTAATGGTCTATTAAAACTATGTGCCATGCTGTTTGTTTTTAAATGTTAGTGCAAGCTTGAATACTCCTGCTTTATACAACTCTTATTTTTGTACTGAGTTTCGCCCATATGCTAGCAAAAGTTTTGGAGACGTTAGTGATTCAATTTCAGGATTACTAGCTGGTATTTAACAATTTAAATTGTGACAAGCTGCTGTTTCCCATTTCTGTTTTCTGTGTTGTATATATCTGCATTGTTTTGAAGAGAAAGGCACCAGATTTCCTGCCAGACATAATTCTAGAGGACGTGGTTAATTGTATTTATCATCTTGAGCTATAGGAAGAATGTGCAATCCCTTAATTTCCTCCAAATGTAAAAACACCATTTTAATGCCATTAAATAAAATTATCCATTTCAAGTAATTAACTATATTTATCATGAAATGATGGATAAATTGTTTTGTAAAGCTGTGCCGGTTTGGCCAAATTTAGAAACATATCCTCTGAGAGAAGGCACAACCACCCCTCCCCCACACCAGGTTCGGGAAAAAATAAATTTTCCGCAAAGGAAAGTGAAAGAGATAAAAACTATTTATTTAACAAACACATGGGAAAAGGAAAATAATGCTAAATAATAAAATCTCTCCCTGTGGAGAAAAAACCTGGGAAACTGTTAGAGCCCTCCCTTTGGTCTCCTCAGAGCTGGGGCTTGGCCCAGGGCCAGGCTCTCTGTGCCCGATGGAAAGTCCTCCTGATGTGTTCTGACATTGAAGCAGTCCAGCAGAAAAGGGAGAAAATCCGAAAATCCAGGGAAGGAAAAAAGTTCAACTCTCAGTCTCTCTCGGGAGAAGAAGAAACTGAACCACTGGCCAGAAACTGACCTGGGAGCAGCAAGCCGGGTGCTTCCTCACTCCCCTGCTGCAGCTGGGGAAAGTCGCCATCTCTGTGTGACCTTGAACAAGCTGCAAACTGCTTTGAAAAAGTTTTGCTCAGTTTTTCCTTCCCCCTCTCAGGCTCAGTTTAGAAGCACAGAAAGGCACAAGAATTAATTTCTGGGCATAGGGCAGCGATATGGGATACACATCATAAAGTCACCCCAACACACATACACAAAACTTTGATAACAAATATTAGAAATCTATCATTAACAGATAATACTAAATGTAATTCTTTCAGATAAGAAAGCACATCATCTAGGAGATCCTGAGTTTGAAAACAGAAGTCTTTGTATCACCAGTCGGTCATTTCTTAAGCACAATTACTGAATAACAATACCTTTCACAATGCTGATGGATTTCTTTTAAGTGTAGTCATTGCAGGAGGCAATGCAAAGGAGATACAACATAAAGTTTTTAGCTTCTGACTCAATGGTGGCTACATGGTCACCAAACAGGCCTTGTACAGTGCATTGGCTTTAATTAGGTATAGGTTCTCCTGTGTGCAGCTCAGTTTTGTGCCAGGCTTTTAGTTTTGACCCTTTGGCCACTAGGTCTACCATGCTGTAAATAATATCTGACTCATTTTTGTACTCCATGGAGTTGTCTTGCCCAGCTGACTTGTTCCATGTAATGTTTCTGTAACTGGCATGTTTAACGGAGACTTGTTTGACCAGCAGATAACCAGAAAATTACGGTAGAATGTCTGGGATTTCATTAGAGAATGCTCAATAATTGTAACACACCTGTTCTAGAGTTTGTTGTGAATCCCAGTAATAAAGGCTCTCGGACTCCATAAGGTATTGTTTAAAATACATTTTGCTGGAGACAACACAAGAAGGAAAAAACAAGTAGCACAGATCTCCTTAAGCTGTGCAGCATCAGAAGGACTTCTAATCAAGGCATGTCAAGCTGCCTGACTATCTGTCCACACTGAGGTTCACCAGTGTGATGGCCTTCAGACCTCTTATAGGATTTTCTTAGAAGTAACCATTATGGGTCATTCTGACTGTCAGGCAAAAGGATGTTCACATGACAACTTCAAGACCAAGGCAAAGCTACACAGGTGGCCACTTATTTCATACGTAGCAGATCAAAAGTTACAGAGCTAATCTGAGCTCATCCGCTCCTTAAAGCAAGTTTTTGGTGTCAACCTGTGCTCTATGTAAGCTGCAATACCAGCTGGATTCATTTTGAATGTGCAATGTGTATAACATAGCTCTACTCCTAAATAACTTTCTGATTTATTTTTTTTCCCCTCAGAGCTCTGATACACTGGCAACATTTGGTTTGTGCTTAGCTAGGTATATTTTAGCCTGACTGTCTGTAGCTATCTCTTCAGTACTAATGACACAGGCATTTGGAGGCACAGTTTTTAATAAATCTATGTGGCCCTTTTTTTTTGAAAATAAAAAACTATGCAGAATTTGTGGGTTTTTCATAGGGAGATGGTGGTATGTTTAATCTCACAGGGAATCAGAAATTTCTCTTCAGTCAGGTTTGCTTCATTGCTTTTAGGCTTACAGAGCCCAAAAGGTCATGTGTAGCCACGGACCATGGAAAGAGCCAGTGAAGGGTATCTGGGACAACATTTTTTAGTCAACCTGAAGTACATGGCAAACTGACTAGACTCAGGAAATGGGGTTGTGCTGGCTTTTTTGGGGATGATTTTCCTTCCAGTAGTTGGATGTGGCTGTTATTTGTGCTGGAAACAGTGTTGACAACTCAGGGATGTTTTAGCTGTTGCTGAGCAGTGCTTGCACAGAATCCAGGCCTTTTCTGCCTCTCACCCCACCAGGGTGCAGGCTGGGGATGCACAAGGAGTGAGGAGGGGACACAGATGGGACAGCTGGTTCCAGCTGACCATGGGGATATCCCATATGGTGTCATGCTCAGCATATAGAGCTTGGGCAAGGAGGAGGAAGGGGGAATGTTAAGAGTGATGGCGTTTCTCTTCCCAAATCATGTGTGATGGAGACCAGCTTTCCTGAGGATGGCTGAACACCTGCCTGCCGGTGGGAAGTGGTGAATGAACGCTTTATTTTGTCTTGTTTGTGTGCACAGCTTTTACTTTACCTATTAAACAGTCTTCACCTCAACCCACGAGTTTTCTCACTTTTACCATTCCAGTTCTCTCCCCCAGCCCACCAGGGTTAACTTCTCTGAAAGTTATCTCATGGAAAGGAATTGTTCATCTCTCAGGTATAATTTTGTTTGATATGTGCAGTATCTGTGCAAAAGTCTACACTGGGAAAGTAATATATGGAAAAGCAGTCTTCTAGAGAAGCCAAAGAATACTTGCTCTGCCTATTTGAAGACCTTCTTACTCAAAAGTTGATTATTTTTGTTCTAAAAAAAAAAAAGAAACCATTTGGTTAAAAATAAGTAGGAGATCTTTTACAGAAAAATTGAATTATTAATGGAAACCTTGACTCTAGACTGTTTTGATGGATAAAACTAATTTATCTCTGTCTCCCTGAGATATTTATATCATCTGTCTAAACAGCGTGAGTCACATTTAAAATGATATCAACTTGTGCCACCTCCAGTGTAACAAACTGGAGCTGATTCAGCTGAGTGTTGCTTTCCTTCATTTGATTCATTCACAATATCCAATTGATTTTTATTAAAATTGAGTCAGTTCACTTTACAGGGAATTTGAATCCATAGCCAAGAGGGAGAAAAAGACATGTCACTGAGCAGCGGTATAATTTATTTTCTCTTGTCTTTTGGACCTTCTTACTACAGGTAGAGAAAAAATGTGTGTTGTCTTTGATTCTTGAGTTATGTGTATGTATACATAGGCACAAACTTACTAATTACACATGTGTAGTAATAAAACATAGGTTTTTTTTTTACAAATACAACTGTGGGTTTTATATACACTTCAAGTAAAAGACTCAAGCTATGAAAGACCATTTGGTCTCAGAGCACTGTCCAGTACATAGGTGTGCTAAAAATATGTATTACCTGTCATGTGTTGCAACTGGAAACAATGAAATTGGAGTAGAAACATTTGGAAACCTTTTATATCTTGCTTAATTTTTTTTTTCTTTTAAACAATTATGAAAAAATTATTTCAGAATTTGCCATGAAATGAACTTCCAAAAACATTTTTTAATGTCATCTGGAACTCTTTGATATTAAAAAGAATTATTACCTATTGTACTGTTTTTGTGTTTATTTGCTGAAAGCAGTCATTTCTAATGCCTTGTTAGGCATTTAAGTGGAAGACGGATGGAGATGTAGAAAGGGCTACACAACTGTATAACCCAACACAAAGAGTTGTGTGCAGAGAAATTTTAAGAGCACAGGAGACAATGGCACCTATATGCCTCTTGCTGAGACAGATATTTGAGGGGGAAAAATTTTTTTAAATTTATATGGAGTCATAGACTGTGTGAAAGAGTGAAAATACTTCCTGGCCTCTTTCAGAAACTTTTGTTCTGAAATTCTAAAATACAGGATTATAATAGCATATATTAAAAAAACAGTACTATGACCAGTATATGCAATAAAAACCTTTTATAAGCATTACTTTAGTTTCTAATCTTGTCAGTGGAATTGCAATTGCCAGTAAGTATAGTTTTAAATTCCAAGACTAAGTAAAATCATTCATGATGACCTCTTTGGGCAGAGAAAGACAACTACAGTCTCAGTACTAGAGACTATTCATGCCTTCCAGGGGGAGCAACTTTTTTTATTTTACTTTTTGTTTTATTTTTTAAATTTCTAGCCTATTTTAATTTCTAAAGATACTGATTTTAAGGTATTTTTTGATCTGATCCATAGTTTCTTATTTATATTAGTGTATTTATCTAATACACGCATGTATCGTGTTGATGCAAATTTTAAGTGTTTTCTTAAAATACTCTTCTGCAAATGCTAATGCTTTTAATCTCCAAATTTAGCAATAGTACTTTTAAATCAGCTTATCTGCACAAATTGTATTGAGAGATGATTAGAAGATTTAAAACCTTTTGTTTTCACATTGACACAAGTCAACATGAAACAATGATGTTACTGCTATAAATAATATTGTAGAGTACGGATAATAGTCCCTGTGTCTAGTTGATTCATAACCTGAAAATTAAATACCATCAGCAGTCATGCCTTCACACCTATCTCTGGTAATTTTTCTGTATTTTAATGTGGGTTCTGATTGATTTTTTCATTTTAAAACCGTATTTGATATTTGTTTACTAAAACATTATTCTAAGCAATCCCTGCAGCACACAGCACAAGTGCAAGAGAAATTTTTTTGCTTTTTCTTAGAAAGTATCTACAGTAGTTTATTTAGGTTTTATCCATACCTCTGTTGGAATTATGATTTAATGACATTTATAATGTTTTCATTGTTAAAGTGCTTCCAGTAATGACTAGATTGAGATGATTTGTCATCAGTTTTCATTTTAACTCTGAAAGTTCATTTCAGATAAATTTAAATGCAAGTGGGGAATCCAATCACTAGAGTGCTGAGAGGCAGACTCTGCTAGAGACCTTGTGTGCTCTTGTCAGAGTGACTCAGTCACTCAGGCTGCCCACAGCCCCAGTGCTCAGTGGTTTTGTCTGTTACTCTGGGCTACTTCAAGGTCGGGATACCCTAAATAAACACAGATGAACTGGTTTAATGTGAGAGCATTTAAGTTCCAGTGTCGTAAGTTTTCTTTTCATTTTTAATAGTCTTTTGAGAAATAAATAAGGTTAAATTTCTTTTCTTCCTTATAGGTCTCTGGGCCTATTGTGTTGCTTTTAAAATCTCTGATGAAATTCTTATCAGCACTGTGGCTTGTTGATAAAGGAGCTTCAGTGACAAAATTGGCTTGAAATGTTCTACTATCATTAGGCAGCTTTTCCCTTGAAATCTCCCCCTGGCTTTTTTGAGCATTATTTCTAAATTCCAACCAGTCCCCTTGGTCAATCCATAGTTTAACCTCATCCTGTCATCACAGGGAGAGTAACAAGAGGTTGATGTGAAGGAGGAGGAGGCAGTATTTTTGTGAAAACCCCAGCATTGCTGAACCTCCTTTCAGCAGGGGCAGAATCCCTTGGGCATACTGCAAAGGTCAAGAAGACCTGGCTTTTGCTGGAGGTAGTGCAACACAGACAACCAAGACCCCAACCCTAAAAAGAGATTAATTAAACATACAGGGGTAGAGAAAAAAAGTAATAATACCAACTTTCTTCTTATTTTTTTTCCCCCTGAAACTGCAACTCTAACAATTCTGAAAAGGAGATTCAGAGAAATGCTTCATCTGAATTCCAGGCACAGTTATTGAGAATCTCAAATGCAGCTAAATAGAATAGTCTTTTTTTCAAATCCTATCTTAGTATAACCTGAAATGTTTTCACTAGCTTTACATTGGTGTAAAGTAGCACAATCTATTTCACTAACTACTGGAAAGAAAGTCATCCAGTTGGAAAGAAATATTAAAAACATCTTCACTGTGCTGGTCTAAGTTGAAAGTGCAGAACAATTTTTAATTTTTTTTCCGAAGTTGTCAACTGTTACAACTTAATCATGCTTCCTATCTAATATCCCAGTTGGAATCTGGAATCCATAACAACAAATTCTTCATATTTCTTTACCTATTTAGTGAATTGATTTTTTTAGATTTGAAAAGCACTTCAGGAATCACTCAGGGGTTGCTAAAAATGCATAGTAATGTGCCCAATTCATTTAGCATGCCAGCTGCTGATTTTCTTCTGATGACTGACTTCATGCTTGAGAGAGAAATCCTTATCTTAGTATAAGCATCTCACCTGCCTGTAGAAAATTGATTCCATTACAATTTTAAAATAAGAACTGCCCTCAATTGTGTTCTTACATAGAATAATTGGGCTTTAGTTATCAAAAATACGTGACAGCAAGGACATCTGAGTGTATTTTAATGCCTGGTCAAACAGCCTGGATCTTTGCACTCAAGTAAGACACTTCTTTTGAAGTGAAGGTTACTTTGCTATAACTAATGGTTACTTTGCTATAACTAATGTGGAACAACCACATAAATAGGTATTATTCCAAAAGCAGTATTTCCAGTTGTGTTTACTTAATGAACCAAGAATTTATTTAAAAGCTTTGGCAGTTTAGTAAGTGCATGACCATAGTTTCACAGTTCCTTCTGGACAGGGAGTGCTCTATTCATCTTGCTGAGAAAAATGGTGACTACATGTAATTTCAAAGGTAGGATGTTGCCTCATTTGGCTGTTTGAATTAGCTACCTCTAGTCATATGTAACATCTGAAAGCTCTTAACTACCAAGAAGTTTATCCTTACCAAAATTTCTATTACAAAGTCAATTACCAATTTTTGCTTTGTAAAGAAGAGTTTTTAAGCTCATCCCTTGGACTCCTGGTGATGTTGTCGTGTGCTAGAGGTTATCCAGAAAATGAAACATACAGCAGTTGAACCCAGTCACCTTTCTTCCAATTCAAGCTCGTAACATCAAGATCAGTCTTTTATTATTTTTGTTCCCTGTTAAGGAGCCTGCATTTTTGTGCCCCACCACTGCTCTGTAGAAAAGATAGTCATGGCAGATAAACATGCATACATTCTCACACACACTTACCAACAGCATGGGAGGTGACAAAGAAAGTAGTTTGTTTTGACTGCTTTCATTGCCTATGGAAAGTTTAACCACAAGGATGTAGCAGATTTCAGTCACGGTGAACATTAGTCTGTCGCTAGCTGGCCACTGCAGCTTTGCGGTGCCAGAGTGCAGGTGCTGCCACCTTCCTAAAAGCGTCTCCAAAGTGAAGCCGCTCGGCAGGATCACCACACACTCACAGGCGCGTGCACGCACACACGGATAGCTCCACTAATATGAGTCGACAGCAAAGAGGCAGGAAGGGTCTTCGTATGGGGTTCCACAGATGAGGTTTATTGCAGCCACACTATGAAGGGGTCCAGGTTTAAGTATGGGAGTGGGTCAAGCATCAAAGACCAATGATCTGAGGGCATGGGGGTGGTACACAGGCGGGACTAGGGAACGGGAGCCAATGGGGAAACTCTGGGAGAGTGGCAATGGGGCAAGGGCCAATGGGGGGAACCTGGCATGGGGAACCTTCAAGGGCATGGGACATATAAGGTAACAAAGGGGCGGAGGGGCCACAGGCCAACCAGGGAAGGAGAACTGGGGGAGATTAACATAACCGAACAGAGCATCCTGGGAGAAGCCTTTTCTGTTCACCCTAACCTGGGGAGGATCTTTTGGTACTTGGGACTGTCCCACCAGCGGACTCTCTTTGTTCCTTGATACCACAGGCTCACTGGCCACCACTTGCTTTTAAAATCTCTGATGAAATTCTTATCAGCACTGTGGCTTGTTGATAAAGGAGCTTCAGTGACAAAATTGGCTTGAAATGTTCTACTATCATTAGGCAGCTTTTCCCTTGAAATCTCCCCCTGGCTTTTTTGAGCATTATTTCTAAATTCCAACCAGTCCCCTTGGTCAATCCATAGTTTAACCTCATCCTGTCATCACAGGGAGAGTAACAAGAGGTTGATGTGAAGGAGGAGGAGGCAGTATTTTTGTGAAAACCCCAGCATTGCTGAACCTCCTTTCAGCAGGGGCAGAATCCCTTGGGCATACTGCAAAGGTCAAGAAGACCTGGCTTTTGCTGGAGGTAGTGCAACACAGACAACCAAGACCCCAACCCTAAAAAGAGATTAATTAAACATACAGGGGTAGAGAAAAAAAGTAATAATACCAACTTTCTTCTTATTTTTTTTCCCCCTGAAACTGCAACTCTAACAATTCTGAAAAGGAGATTCAGAGAAATGCTTCATCTGAATTCCAGGCACAGTTATTGAGAATCTCAAATGCAGCTAAATAGAATAGTCTTTTTTTCAAATCCTATCTTAGTATAACCTGAAATGTTTTCACTAGCTTTACATTGGTGTAAAGTAGCACAATCTATTTCACTAACTACTGGAAAGAAAGTCATCCAGTTGGAAAGAAATATTAAAAACATCTTCACTGTGCTGGTCTAAGTTGAAAGTGCAGAACAATTTTTAATTTTTTTTCCGAAGTTGTCAACTGTTACAACTTAATCATGCTTCCTATCTAATATCCCAGTTGGAATCTGGAATCCATAACAACAAATTCTTCATATTTCTTTACCTATTTAGTGAATTGATTTTTTTAGATTTGAAAAGCACTTCAGGAATCACTCAGGGGTTGCTAAAAATGCATAGTAATGTGCCCAATTCATTTAGCATGCCAGCTGCTGATTTTCTTCTGATGACTGACTTCATGCTTGAGAGAGAAATCCTTATCTTAGTATAAGCATCTCACCTGCCTGTAGAAAATTGATTCCATTACAATTTTAAAATAAGAACTGCCCTCAATTGTGTTCTTACATAGAATAATTGGGCTTTAGTTATCAAAAATACGTGACAGCAAGGACATCTGAGTGTATTTTAATGCCTGGTCAAACAGCCTGGATCTTTGCACTCAAGTAAGACACTTCTTTTGAAGTGAAGGTTACTTTGCTATAACTAATGGTTACTTTGCTATAACTAATGTGGAACAACCACATAAATAGGTATTATTCCAAAAGCAGTATTTCCAGTTGTGTTTACTTAATGAACCAAGAATTTATTTAAAAGCTTTGGCAGTTTAGTAAGTGCATGACCATAGTTTCACAGTTCCTTCTGGACAGGGAGTGCTCTATTCATCTTGCTGAGAAAAATGGTGACTACATGTAATTTCAAAGGTAGGATGTTGCCTCATTTGGCTGTTTGAATTAGCTACCTCTAGTCATATGTAACATCTGAAAGCTCTTAACTACCAAGAAGTTTATCCTTACCAAAATTTCTATTACAAAGTCAATTACCAATTTTTGCTTTGTAAAGAAGAGTTTTTAAGCTCATCCCTTGGACTCCTGGTGATGTTGTCGTGTGCTAGAGGTTATCCAGAAAATGAAACATACAGCAGTTGAACCCAGTCACCTTTCTTCCAATTCAAGCTCGTAACATCAAGATCAGTCTTTTATTATTTTTGTTCCCTGTTAAGGAGCCTGCATTTTTGTGCCCCACCACTGCTCTGTAGAAAAGATAGTCATGGCAGATAAACATGCATACATTCTCACACACACTTACCAACAGCATGGGAGGTGACAAAGAAAGTAGTTTGTTTTGACTGCTTTCATTGCCTATGGAAAGTTTAACCACAAGGATGTAGCAGATTTCAGTCACGGTGAACATTAGTCTGTCGCTAGCTGGCCACTGCAGCTTTGCGGTGCCAGAGTGCAGGTGCTGCCACCTTCCTAAAAGCGTCTCCAAAGTGAAGCCGCTCGGCAGGATCACCACACACTCACAGGCGCGTGCACGCACACACGGATAGCTCCACTAATATGAGTCGACAGCAAAGAGGCAGGAAGGGTCTTCGTATGGGGTTCCACAGATGAGGTTTATTGCAGCCACACTATGAAGGGGTCCAGGTTTAAGTATGGGAGTGGGTCAAGCATCAAAGACCAATGATCTGAGGGCATGGGGGTGGTACACAGGCGGGACTAGGGAACGGGAGCCAATGGGGAAACTCTGGGAGAGTGGCAATGGGGCAAGGGCCAATGGGGGGAACCTGGCATGGGGAACCTTCAAGGGCATGGGACATATAAGGTAACAAAGGGGCGGAGGGGCCACAGGCCAACCAGGGAAGGAGAACTGGGGGAGATTAACATAACCGAACAGAGCATCCTGGGAGAAGCCTTTTCTGTTCACCCTAACCTGGGGAGGATCTTTTGGTACTTGGGACTGTCCCACCAGCGGACTCTCTTTGTTCCTTGATACCACAGGCTCACTGGCCACCACACATTAGTATATAATAAAAAAAGTTAATGAAAATGGGTACAAAGGTGGAGGGAATCTTTTCCAGTAAGACACACAAAAATTACAATGGCACTACTGAATGCTGCAATTTCTGTAGACACATAAAAATGAAAGCAACATTCAGACTTAGTTTCTGGTCCATCCAATAATTATTTAATGTAATTGTTTTTATAAACTGATGCAGTTCAACCTATAACTAGGCTGACATCATGCTCCTTTTTTATTCAAAGTGTGTCAGAATGATTAAAACCCGACATAAAATATTGTATAGATGAGTGAAGAAAAAGAACATAAATGAATCTGTATTTGCATGCAAGCGTATCTAGTGATGCATCGAACTCCAAAGTCCCAGCTTCCCAGCAGTTTAGTGAAGAAAGACGAACAACCTCTGAGGACTGTTCAGCCTACACAGGACCTGAGTCACTCTGCAGAAGTGCCTGTCTCTCATGATGGATTACAGACAGAGCTCAGCAAAAGCAGGCTTCCAAACTGATGCCCTGAATATGTGCAATACAGATGTGGATTCAGAACTTTTCGTCAGAGATTTTACCTTTTTACTTTTGCTCTTGCACCTGTAGGCATGCAAATATATAGTAGAAAAATATTTTTAGAAGGCACTTGGGTTGAGGTCAGGTGTCTAATCACAAAAGTATGTGATCAGAGCCTAATGCTTGTGGTTTAAATTACCATCTTTCTGCTCAGATGATTTAATTCCCAACCAGTTGTAACTTTCTACGTGGTTAAAATTCTTCACGTTTTCCCTGGGAAACTTGACATCAATCTTCCAAGGTTTAGACCTAATGGCAGTTTTAAAGGATAAACTGGGCTCAGGACCATATCACATACACTGTGTGCATAACTTCAGATGTGGATTTGTTACTGGTTCCGGTCCCTAATGATATCTCTTCAATGGGCACATCTCAGACACTCGTCAGCTAAAGGCTTAGTCACGCCATCTTTCCAGGACTGATGTCAATATGCAGTCATAGTCTTCTTGTTGTTTCCAACTGGAGAGATCTTAGCCTGTGACATCATTTCCTTGCCCCTAGTGTGTGATCCTGTGCTTGTATTTCCAGTTTCAATCCACTTTTACTATTTCAGTCCTTCAGATTGTCAGTCCAGTTATTTTTGTATGATCTTTCATCTTCACCTCTTTAGTGAGGTTTTAGAGGTTTGTTATTGCCAAATGTTGTTGGTGTTATCTGAATTTTTGTATCAGTATCAGTAAAACACCCACAGTTCCAGAAACATCATTTGAAACATAGCCAGTCATCATCCTCTGTTCCAGTAATATCCTCTTTTGTCCTAATGTTGTTTCCTTCCTTTAAACAACGTTGTGATTCTTTTGCATTTCTAGAGCATTTTATCCAGAATAATTTTTCTTTTCTTGAATGGCATTGTATCCAACATACATGATCCTATCACATGGATTTCATATGTTCCTTTTCTTACAATATTCATTATCTCATAAAAAGATATGCCAGGTTGTTTTGGCATAATGATAGTCTATTTTGGGTTAAAGCTGTTATTTCTTATATTCCATTTTCATTACTTCAGTGTCTCTAGCTATGCAATGCTTCATAGTTTATTTCAAATCCTGGCATAGCTCATGAGGTCACAGGCACTTGTTTTTATGTTGTCTGGATCATGTTCACTCCTTTTGCTTAAAAGAAATAAAAGCTAGGTTTTATTTTTCAGACAGTTGATTTCCAGCCTGATAGATTCATTAAAAGTCTTTGTTGTTGAACTGCCATTTATTGTAAAAGTATTTTAAGTACTCTCAAATGGAGATTATGGGGTCTTGGCCTCTAGGTCTAGACACTTCCTTAAAAATAGTTTTATGTCTTTGTTTTCTTCTCATCTTAGATGAATAATTTTCATTCCCACAGAGCATGTCATTAGCCACACTGCATTTGCTACTGGTAGTCAACATCCCCATATTAATTTTGTTTTGGACTGCCTGTAAATTGTCTTTAATCTTAACTGGGTTTTGCTGCTTGGTGAAGCCACTCTTTTTTCTGTTTTCTTTTTATTTGGATGATGAAAGTACATTTTAGAACTTGCAATTTTGCAAGATATGACCCTGCCTAACATTTTCTGTTCTCACTTTCTTCATGTATTTTCTGACATCTGACAGTTTTCCTAGCATATTAGTTTTATGTTCCACTGTACAAGCTTTCTGCATAATCTGGATATACTCTCTGAGATGACTGCTCATTTAGTTAGAAATGGAGCCCTTTGTTATGAAAGGTTTCTCCGCATGTTTGAAGCTGCAAGTTTTTCACAGTCCACAGCCAGTCTTTTTCTTAAAGGAATTACCGCTTTTTCTTGAGTCTTCCTTATTTCCTTGTTTTCTATTTTTTTGTTGATGTTGTTTTGTTGGGTTTTTCTTTAAAGTGAGGTTCTGATTTATTTATGTTTAGCATTTATTTGTGTAACAGCTATTCTAAAAAAATTAGAATGAATGTGTCATCATTTTGGGATACAGCTTTCTTCACCAACTGTTTAGTGAGGTCTTATACTTCATTTCTCTCATGTTATGTGTCACATCCTCAAATACCTGGGTCTACCCTTTATTGCTAGAATTTATTTTCTGGGAAGCTTCAATCTCACCTCATAATTTTCATAGTGCTAGTTACTCCTTATTTACTATTTCATAGTACTATTTGATTTCTAAATAATGCAGAAATTTGTACGCAACAAATGAGATCCTACAAAAACCTTTCTGAAAGAAATCTAAACCCAATGAGAAAACTTCTGTGCTTTCTTTAATTTTCTTACAGTTTATCACCTACTTGATTTATACTTCATCACATCATTATTTTTGCCATGAGGAAGACAATAATATTGGTACACGTGGGTAATAAGAAGAGGATTATGTCAAACTGATTTGCAGATCTACTGCATCCTCCATGTGACAGGGAAGATGCAGCAAAGTATACAAGCTATTGCAGGCAGTTTTATGGCCTTCTATGCTTCAGTATAGTCCTCTCACCCAAATTTTTGGGCAGAAGGTTGCCATTGCTTTACATTTAAAAAAAAAAAATCCAAATGGAAAAAGTGATATATTTTAAGGGATGGTAAGGTGAAAATCACACATGTAATCTTACAAATTCATATTAGTTAGATTCCTGACAATTTCTTTCAGTTGCACGCAAGTGATCTTCCATTACTTCTCAAAGTTTAATTAATTTCTTTTCTTTTGTATTTTCTTGTTAAATAAAGCCAAGAAACTGCTCTGTATAACCACTTTCATGAAAGTATTTTATTAATCTTCTTTAAATAGGCTGTGTGCATTTTAAGTGAAATTATTTTTTTCCTTCATGCATCATGTGTTAGATTAGTGCATCTCTGTCTCTAACTGAGAGAGGTTATGCTGGACCATTGGTAATAACTTATAAGGAGTGACTTCTGCCTTACTCTGTCATTCAGACATGGGAATGGGAAAATGAGTCCTACTTTTATCAGAATATCTTTTTTTCACCAGCAGACATCAAACTGTTAAATCACAAGTGTGTCTCATATAGAGAATGCAAAGTCATAGTGACAAGTAATCCTTCAAAGGAAGGAAAACAGTTATTTTTTTTCTTTACTTTTTTTGTAAGCTGCCCTAGGATTCACCACCACTTGTCTGTCGGTGAAGCAGAGTAGCCACTAGAGTAGGTTTTTTATTCTGTATTTTATAATTTTTTTTCTTTTCCTTTACCAATGGAGAGTTATTCAGCAATTTTTAAGGTGGCAATTCATGTTCTAAAACAAGAGCTAGCATGTTCTCTTATGGTTTTGGTTTATGTGTTTTGCAGCTATTGAACTATCATGTCTTAGGACCATATTGGAAGGCAAGCAAAGTTTTATTGAGCAACAAAAGAGACTACCTTTTCTAATTAAAATTGTGTATTTACAATAGTTATTTAAATTCCTTCTTACTGGCAGCAGACTGAGGTTGTGTTTTTCAGGCTGTTGACTCTAACCGCAATGCGTTAAAAATAGACCGCAATTAGATTCTGTTTTTAAGATGCAGTGATAGGGAGGGAATCTTCTGTAAATCAAATATATATTCAAAAGATATTTATTTTAAAATTGAATGCCCTAATTTAAAAGAGTTGAAACTGTTTTCACATTTACTACCTAAAATTGTATAGGAATGCTAAAGAATGAAGTGATAAAAATTTGCATCTGGAAGTTAGTGTGAGAAATGATACTTAGTACGCAACATAAGTAGTGAAAATTGTCCAGCCTCTCAACCACCAGCACCCCCAAGTCCTTCTGGGCAGGGCTACTCTTGATCTGTTCATCCCCAGCCTGTGTTGATACCAGGGGTTGCCCTGACCCAGGTGCAGCACCTTGCACTTGGTCGTGTTAAGCTTCATGAGATTCCAAGGCACCTAATTCTTGAGCCTGTCCTGTGGATACAAAAATGCTTCTAGCAAGGATTTTCTTGCTATTTTCTAAGTCCGTGAGAGACTTTTCTCTCACAGAGATGGTAGCAGAGTTCTGTAAACAATGAAACGCCTGCAGCCTTGAGAAGCCTTGTTTATACTATAGTAGAAAAATATTTTGACAATGGATGTTTTAGGATTCTAGCCAATCACTCCCAAGGGGTGGCTGATCCTTGTCCAATTACACTATGAAGAAAAAAGTCTATAAAAGAATTTGTAAAATAATTAAATAAATCAATCTTGCTGCACAGTTCCTGCCTGCTGGATCTTCTCTCCTCCTCCCTAAGGCTGCGGGACACGGTGATATACCCTGGGGCATTTTTAATACTGTCCAGGTCCCTCTGGATGGCATCACATCCTTCAGGTGTGTCAACTGCACCACTCAGCTTGGTGACACCTTCAAATTTGCTGAGGGTGCACTTGATCCCTTTGCCTATGTCATTAATGAAGATATTAAATAACACTGGTCCCAGTACAGACCCCTGAGGGACTCCAGCTGCCAGTGGTGTCCTTCAGGACTCTGAGCAGTGGATCACTGCCCTCTGGATGTGACCACCCAACCAATTCCTTTTCCACCTAACAGTTCACCCGTCAAATCCATCTCTCTCCAATTTAGAGAAGGATGTTGTGGGGGCCTGTGTCAAAGGCTCTACGAAGTTCAGATAAATGACATCTGTAGCCCTTCCCTTGTCCACTGATGTAGTCACTCCATCATAGAAGGGCACAGGTTAGTCAAGCAGGACTCCCCCTTGGTGAAGCCATGTGCTGGCTGTCTCCTTTCTATTTTTTATTGTATATGAACTATGTTAAGTTAATCTGTTAGTCATGTTCATTTAACAATGTAATTGATGTAATCTATTTTAAAAGCTGGATAAGAAAATACCACTTTCTGAATGAAAAAATAAGGGACTTGACACACT
>NW_008235737.1:98004-121835 GCF_000691975.1 Corvus brachyrhynchos | reverse complement strand
GGAAAGTGTGGAAAGTGTGACTGTGGGAAGTGCAAATGTGATGAAGGCTGGTATGGTGAAGCTTGTCAGTATCCAACTACTTGCAATCTTACATGGAAGAAAAGCAATGAAATGTGCAAGAATTCTCAAGATATCATCTGTTCTGGTGCAGGTAAGATGTCTTTTGTTGCTTTTGATACCTTAGTGGTCTCCCAGTGTTATCTTGAGAATCATTGTCGTTTCTAACTAGTAATTTTGTAGAGTATGTTTAAGAGACTGAGATATAACTGTATGTATACTAAAATGTTTAATTTTCCTAAAGGCCTGTTTCTGTGCATGTAATGTACACTGATTCAGAACACCTACTTTAGTACTCTGGTTTATCCATAGCTGTTTTGATTTGATGAAACTCCAGCCGTGTCATTTCTATTCCTCATCAAAATGTTGTGATAATGGCATTATCACAGGAAATGATGTAATTTCTATCATTGAGGAGGTATCTTTTCAGCTTTTTACCGGCTAGCGCTCGTAGTTCAATGCCTTAGAAAGCCTTGACCAACCTAGAGAGGGAGCAGGGGCAATCCAGCATTTCAGTAGCTCTAAAATCGGTACCTGTATCAGCTGCAAAGCTGATACCACCAGCAGAAGCAAAGAGGGAGAAATATAGCTCCCTGCTCGCCTAATTTCCCGCAGTTAGATGCTTTCAAAAAGAAACAGGCGACAAGAGACGTTCGCAGAAAGAGTTGCAAAGCCAGAGAGGGCGGGGCCTCCCTTGATCTTCACTTTTATTGGGAGAAGGGGAAAGGGGCGGACTGGGGGCGGACCCGGGGTGAGCGGCCAATCAGACACTGCTGAAGAGTCTGAGTTACATTTGGCTTTGCCCGTGCTTGGAACAAAGGAGCTCAGAGCACGTGGCAGAGGCAAGTGTCTTGGGGAGGGGAGGGGAAGCTCAGAACAGGCAGCAACAAATCATGTGTTTGTGTTTACAGAATGAAGAAATGGCATTTGCAAATATATTTCCCAGACATTTATAAACTGTACAATTTTTGGAAACACTTTTAAATTGTACCTGTGATTATTAAAATAGTGTGTAGAAGATACGCTGAATCATTTAAAGGAGCATTTCCATCTTCACTGTTTTGATTTGGTAACAGTCTCTTCTGTAATTGTTTGGTTTTATAACAGTCCTGACTTAAATAGAAAGCCCTTTCAATAAAAAAACCCCAAAACTGGAGGAAAACCAAATGGCTTTTTAGAAAACTTCATTGAAGAATGGTACATTTTAAAGGGCATTTTCTACCAATCAAGTTTTGAGACCAGAAATTGCCTTCTGGTTTTTCCATTACATTGATCTCCAAGTGAAAGACTGTTTCAAGAACCGCACTTCTGCTCACTATTGCTGGTCTTTAATTTCTGTTGAGTCCATACATTTTCATGCAACTGAATTTGTCACAAGTTAGTTCCTGACATGAGCAAAGGATCCCAAGGATATGTGGGACTTGTTACATAGAAGCTGGTTCTCACAACAGGATAAGAAACCAATTTAACATAAAACTATTAGTATGCAGCATACTGAGTAAATGATACACTTAATTTATGACAATAGATGTATGAAAGTTGTGATCAAGAGAGACATGAGAGATAGCTAAATGAGAAACTGACTCTCAAAAATAAGTATAGTTCATGATATTTAGTCAAAGTTCTTAAAAAAGAACCTATTTCTTTCCTTGGTTAGAAGTGGCCCCCCAGTCTTCACAGGAAGATGAACATAGCATAATAACCACTCCAAGTAGCTAAGGGGGAAGTGTTTGTGGCATCATGAAAAGAATAAATGCTTTTGCATTAAACAGGACAGGAATTCCAATGAGACTGACTAAGGAGTTTGGGGTAACTTTGATGGGCTGTAGCCATATGTATTTTGTCTTGGTGAGATTGCTTTTTGATTTGCTACTAGCGCTGTCATTAGGGTCTGAGCTCTGTTGTGTAATTGCCAATAAAAGATAGGAAGGGATGACATGAGCTGTTAAAAATCAGTGCTCTGGTGTCACACAAATAATCATTTATTGTAATTTTTTTTTTTGGTAATCGATCAAGATCCACCTAAAATTTCAGTTTTCTGACTCTGTTCCTTATCATTTGTCAGAGCAACTAGGGCATCTGCCTAAACTGAGTTGTCTATGTGAGCAATATCTGCTTTTGGCAACAGAAGGAATGAACATTTTTATGATACAGAGTCTCTCTGACCTGTTTAGATACCCAATATAGGAATCAATTTTCTGTTTTATCTTCTTTCTTGTTCAGGAATTGTCTGTAATCATAACTGTTTTCTCAAAAATTGCACTTGTATTTGTTTACCAAGCAATTGTTGAAAATAATTGTAGCTCTGTAAGTTACTTATGTTGTATTATCAGTTGTATTACCTTACTATATTAGCTCCTGCAAACATTTTAAAAATTTACTCTATTGGAATGGCCATGTCTGTCACAGAGTCCAATACTTCTCTTCTTTGGATTACCGTGACGTTTATTAAAAGTTCTGCTATGCTTGTAAGGGTAAAACATCAACTGGTTTCTGCAATCTTGTGTAATATCAGCATAAAACTTATATTTTGGAGAACTTCTTTGGTGCCAATAACCGTGTTTTCTAAAATACATATGGAAGTCATGTGAAGAGTATGAATGTTGTGAATTTTTAAAAAATCTTTACTAGCTGACCACAAGGCCCCAGTAATGGCATACTGCACAAAGTTCCTACCCTTTCAATTTTAATAAAGGCAGGGACAGAGGTAGGGAAAAGGGGTTTCTTATATGAATGGCATAGTAATACTTCTGTTTCTAATGTAATTTTAATGCATTTGTGATTTTTTTTGGACTGTGGAACTCATTCATATGTTTATTTATGGCCCCAGGTCAGATAGACCCTCTGAGGAAAAAGGGGGGATTCCTCTTTCCCAGGGAGCAATAAAACAATTTTTTCCTATTCAGGAGGGCAGGTCATGGAGGGAGGCAGCCACAGAGCTGAGGGGCAACCTTCCTCATAACACCAAGGAGCAAAAGTGTGACCAGATGAGAGGTGATAGAAGAGAGATCGGTTTACAAATCCATTTGCATTCTTTGCATTTCCTGAGTGTGCTGGCTTTTCATTATGTCAGAATGCTTTCTTTTGTGGTTTATGTTGTGAAAAAAACAGCTTTACACTTCCAAGGCACTTGAGTGCTCTATCTCTGTACAGCTAAGATTAGGCTTTTTGTTGATATGGATAATTTCTGTGTCTGTCTTTATTTGGGTGGATGATCTTTAGATTTCAGCCTTCTCAGAAATAAAATATGTACCATCTTGGACGGATTAATGAAACAATTTCTATAATCTGCAGTCATTGAGTAATCTCTTAAATGTTTACAGGCACATGTCAGTGTGGCAGGTGCAAATGTGCAAACTCAGAAGGAAATGGACTGGTGTATGGCAAATTTTGTGAATGTGATGACAGAGAATGCATTGATGATGAAACAGGAGAGATTTGTACAGGTATGTATCTTAATGAGTGCAAGAAAAATGATGAAGATTAATACAGGCTGTTATTTAATTGTGTGGTTCTATAAAATATTTTTACTGAATGTACGGCTTAAAAGTAACTCTATTTGCAAGACTTTAGATTGCAAATTGTAAGGGGAAATTTCAGATGCAAAAATGAACTAAGCATAAGGTTAAAGAATGAATAAATCCTGTGACACACTGCTCTTTTTGGAAGAGCTGCAAGGAGGATTGTACAGGATAATTCACTAAGGTAATTCATAGCTTAGTGTGTCTTTCTTGAGTAGAATATATGAGGAATGTGAGAACATTGTGGCACAGATGAGAGAGAGCAGAATGGACGACATACAAAAAAAAAAACCCAAACCAAAACTAGAAAATAGATTATTAGGAATTTTTTCAAGGAAACAAAAATTAAAAATATCAAGAATAAATGTAGGATGATAACTCAGAAGCAAGAAGATAAAAAGAGAAAGGAATGGATAAGGAAAAAAATCACCTGCGACAGGAAAGGCAAGAAAATAAGATGGAATGAACTCTGCTGATAGATAGAAAAGCAACTGCAATTCAAACTGTTCTTTCATGTCATTATAAGGCAGGAACCTGGCAGTTAAATATTGTTTAACACACAACATTTATGGCATTATAAATGCTGTTGCCTATATTACGAAGGAGGCTTGTCCTTGAGCTGGAAGGTGCTACAAACTTTGTTCAAGCTACACACGTGAAGATTGTGTCCATACGCACACAAGAGTGTTCCAGTCTGCTCCTAGACTGTTCATATCTGGTGGTAGTGCTTCCTCTGTGTGTGTATAAAGAGAGAGAGTACTTGTGTAAAATAGCTTCCTCTGTCTTTTCCTTATGCAGACAGCAAAATAAATTATATTTAAGTGCCTTTGAAGGCAAAAAGAACTATTTTTTTAAGTCCTAGGATTAAGTAGGTATTTTAAATGAGGGTATACAGAAAGGTCCTCCAAAGTCCAGATTCAGGAGCAGGGCATAGTATTTCCAGTAATTGCCTAAAATAAAATGAATGGAGTGCAACATTTTTTATGTGCCAGTGATTCCATTTATATTTGCTTCTAACCATTGCATATGGTACCAAATATGATAAAAAAATTGTCATTCATTTAGTTCCAGAAAATTTTCCTACTGGTGTTTTTGTCTGTTTTTTTTTCCCCACGCCTGTTTTGTTGCTGGTTTGTATTGTTAGGTTTTTCTTAGCTTTTATTTCCTGTTGTCTCATCCACTCATGCTGTATTCCCGAAAAGACCAAATGCATCTGTGTATAAAACTAGTCTTATATGTATGGAGGATTCAAAGGGATATAAAGGGACAGAAAGTGTTGGTAGATTGAAGTCTCTGAAGTCCGTGATTGATCAGTATTAAAGCCATGCTACCTCATGGAATTTTTGGAGTCTTCTAAAGTAAGGTATAAGTTATAAACTAATGTTTTGCTTGACTTGGCTAGGTTGTTGTAAGCTGAAAAGTTTATGCACACAACTTATGAGTGTTATATGTTGCTTTACTTTCTAACAAATATCTACAATACAAAATCATGTGTTGAACCAGGCCTTATGCAGGAAAAATGTGTATGACAGCCCATGAACTTAAGGTCAAAGGCACATCATTTCCTCAACTGTGAGCTGGGATTTTATCCTGGAAAAGCATACAATGTTGTGCTGAGATATAGATGACATGCCTTTTAATATTTGCACAAGGGCACTGCATTTTTTTTAGCAAATCAGTTATTAGGTAGGGCAAAGTTGCAAAGATGTGTTAAGCTTTTCCATCTTCAGTTGGATTTTTATCAGTCAGCTGACTATCACTTTTTATTTGAGGTTACATAAACTTTGGAATCAAGATACAGCTTATTTTTTTAAAAGTATCATATCTTCTAGCAAATTAAATTCTGGTCCTGATCTTTTTTTTAAACTAAGGCTTTTTACTCTAAGGGAGCAGTTTTTCCTCCTGTCAACAAGAGGTAGTGGCAAATTTTATTGTTTAATTCATATTTATTTGAGGAGTATAAAAGTATGAGTGAAGAATGAAGTACTGATGTTTTAATCTGTGAAAATTGCCTCTAGATCAAATTATTACACTCCTTTAGTATTTTTCCTTTTATTTGCTGTCCACTGTTAATGATCAACCTCTTGGTAATAATAATTATTTTAGATTGTCTTTGTTGTTTAATTATCTAATTAAATTAATTGTTTTTTGACATTTAACCAAACAATTGTAACGAAAATTCCATGTGTAGCTGCAAAAACAGGAAAAATTTGCAGTCTTGATAACTGAGGATATAAATTGACCAGATTGTGACAGAGGTGCCCAGATCTACTGAACTCAAAGCAAGAAAGAACAAGATCCTGACTCGATCATTCTATTAAAGAATTAACTTTGGGCTCTAAGATTAGTAAGAATTGAAGCTACTTAATTTAAGAGCTTTGTGCCATGAAGCACATGGCACAGGTACCTTAGCAGATCAAAATGTTCCAGAGCTGGTTTCATCCAGGCTCAGATGATGCAACCATCTTTTTTGGGAATGTATGTTTTGTTAAATGAACATCTGAAAGATTCTTTTTGTAAATAATTCTCTTTTATGAGCTGGTTTAGCCATGTTCTAAAATCTTCTTGACCGGTAAGAAGGGAAGCCATATACAACATAGTCTGTGTATAATAGTTGCAGTAAAGGGACCTTGATTTTATCTGAGGAGTCAGGGACACACAATGTGTTCTTAGACATGCCAAGTATGTCTCCTGCCTTAATGTGTAAAACTGTGCTTAAATTTTATTACAGTCTTCAAAGTTTACCTATAAAGTAAAAAAAAAAAAAAAAGTTCAAAAAGATAAAATAATTATGTCAATTAGCGTTTATTGATTACATTTAATCTGTGATTAAAGGAAAAGTATAGTTCAGATATACTTTGTCTTATTTTATGTAGTCCTACATGGTCTATAAATTGTTTCTATTCTGTGTACAGCACTAAAAGTTTTTAAGAGAAAAGATCAAAACAGTTAAATTGTTAATGCCTTTTAAAAACTTGCCTCTTTCTTACTGTACAAAATTTGTTTTGGCTTAAGGCCATGGAAAGTGTTACTGTGGAAACTGTTACTGTGAGGCTGGTTGGCATGGAGATAAATGTGAATTCCAGTGTGACATCACCCCCTGGGAGATCAAGAAAAGATGCACATCTCCAGATGGGAAAATCTGCAGCAACAGAGGTGTGTCATTTGCATGGACCTTCTACACATATTTATATAGTTGGCTTTTATTTTACTCTATGCATTCTCCACAGTAGGACATAGATTGTGTTTGCTAAGAGTTTCTCATTGTTCTCACCTATTTCAGGTCTGGATATACACTTCCAAGTGGGTAGATACCTGTGTTTTGGTATAAACTTACACAAATCCGCATCCACTTCTTGATTAAGCAAACCCAAGTTGTTCATATTCTTTATTTTTGTAGTAAGACTGAGCAGGATAATTTGTCATTTAGTACATCTGTGTTTTGGTGAAATACCTACCTTGCAAAATAAAATATTACCAGATTTTTGACTTTGAATGAACTGGTGCTGTAAGGTCACAGAACTGTATATATCGATTCCCTCTTAAAGAAGACTTAGGACCCACAGTTGAATGGGGAAAATGAATACACAAAGCATTTAATTTCCCCTACAACCTGAAAAAACACCTGTGAAGTGTTCAGTAACAATGCTGTGGAATGTATAGAGTTGGAAAGGTAGACTTCATACAGTTTTTCTAACTATATGAGGTTTTATTTGCAGAAAGTTCTGGAATTTAAATTTTACCTTATACGTCTGTCTAATTTTGCCTTTCTTTGGCAGAAAAAAAAAGAAAAAAAGGAAAAAAGCACTCACAAAATAAGGTTGCTTTTCACTAGCTGCTGTCTTCAGCTTCATTGAACAAGGAGTTAAAAAAAATACTGGGTTTTTTTTGACAATAAGCCAGAATAATTATAGTAGCACATAAGCAAGAGTCACATAGATACCTCTCTTAAAAACATCTCTACTGACAAAACCTGCTGTACTGTGAACATCTAATCATCCTGAGAGCATTTAGAAAACTCTCTTCTCATAATTGGGAGGAAATTGAAAGCTTGGCTCAAATACAGAGATCATGTAGGCTCATTTAGTCTTGGGACTTTAGCATAAAATTTTTGTGTAGTTCTGGAAATAATAGATATCAAAGTGTTTTCATATCAGATGCTTTCTTTGCACTGAGAAAGTAATTTCTTGGCAAAGAATTTCTCATCAAAGCAAGCTTTTAATCAAATTTGAAATTTTAATGTGCGATGATTTCTTTAAACTGGCATTGCAATGGGAGAAATTGTGTGAATAGCATAGCTGATGTTCTGAGTAGCTGCAACCTCCTGTACAAAGGTACATTTGTGTGATACTTCCCTGTCTTTAGCCTGTCATGTATTTGTGATTTTATCTTCATAAGAATTATGTAGGCTTCTGACAACATGAAGTTGCTTTCCAAGAAAGTATTTCTGCTCCATTTAGTCTTAATTACTGAGTGTTCTGTGTTTATACATCCTGTGATAAAAGTGCAGTTCATCTTGTCAGTCTTGAGCCCTCTAAAATCAAGTATCAAGGCTAACCTTGCTGCCCACCCTCTTTCAGTACTAAGATGGATAAATTGTTCTTATCTTTTCCCCTGCTCTATCTAGTCAACCATCTTAGACCACATGTGAAAATTTAGATTTTAAACTTTGGTGAGATCATGTTCTGCATTCTGACATGCAGGACAGCTGATCCAAATTAACTTTGAAGTTGTTTCTGGGAGGATTAATCACTCTCCAGAGGCACTTCCTCTTTTTGTTGGTTGGTTGGTTGGTTGGATGTTTTTCTTCTTCTTCAGTAATGTCACTGAATTGTTAAAGTGTAAAAAATTAGGCACAAATTTCTTGAGGGCTCTCTCAGGGTTTTTAGCACTAAACAGGGTAGTAGCCCTTCCTGCTTCATGTCACGCATGCTGGATTGTGTAGACCTTCTCCTTTTTTCAGACAATGTGCCCATATCTATGTGTACTGTTTAGTCATCCTGTCCTGTTGTCCTCAAATGCATTATATTGTTTAGAGTAACATAAATAAGATGACAGTGGTGTAGGCAGAGTAGCAGAAGGTGAAGCCACTCTGCAAGAAATGAACTGCATGCATCAGTAAGGTCAGGCTGCTTCTAAAAGCCTGTTGGCATCTCAAAAAAAGTAGTGAGTGTGTTGCCCTGAAGCATATTTGCATTTCTGAATAAAGAAAATACTTTTTTTTGTTTGGTTGAGCTTTTTTTTTTCAGATTTTCCCAAATAAGTAGGATGCATATTCTCTTCATATTAGTAAAATATGCAAATTTGTATTTCTGTCATATTCATATTTCTTCTTATTGTAAGCAACAGGGTGTGGCCCTGAATATTGACTTGGGAAAAGTATCCTTTCATGTAGATCTGTGCTGTTGTTCTTCATAGGTAAAGAATGACCTCCTAGACATTTTTGGCTGTGCTAGTTTGGATTCTCTTGTAGTTTAAATGTTTATGCTTTAACAACCATTAATTATCCCCTGTGCCCAAGCCCAAGTCATTTAAACAGAATTGATTTTCATTGTCATTACTGACAGGGCAAATTACTGTTGATGTCAAAGATGTACAACTCTTCTGTGAGGTACATTTTTTTGTTGACTCCTAACAAGGCTCAGTAGCAAAAAGAAACATGAACAGGAAGCCAATTTGTTTGTATAAAGTATTGCTACTAAATAATCATAGAAGGTTTCAAATCATAGAAGATACGCACAACGTCATGATTATCACTTGCAGCTTTGAAACTGCATTCCTGTGAGAGCTGAAAATTCACAAGTGCAAATTCCTGTAATCAGAGTGCTATTACTCTAAATTACACAGTTAATCTTCTATCTCTGTGTCTTTTTTTTTTTTTCTTATCATTTTTAGGCACATGTGTATGTGGGGAATGTACATGCCATGATGTTGACCCAACTGGTGACTGGGGAGATATTCATGGAGATACTTGTGAGTGTGATGAAAGAAACTGCAAAGCAGTGTATGATAGATACTCTGATGACTTCTGTTCAGGTAAGGTTTGTCTATAAAGGGGACTTATGTGTAGTTTCATAAAAAACCTTCCAGCTGGTCTGATCTTCCTCTTTCCTAGTGCTCCAATTCTCATTTTCCTATCTTAAAATTTACCCAGCTTGGGGGGCAGGAGGGGGGCTTGAAGGAGGCTTTTTAAATTAAAAGACATTATTCTGGTTTTTTTTCCATGCCGTTTAACAAAATCCTGTAAATATTAAATTATTTTAGGTGCCCGTCTCCTTTCTAATACTCTTGTGTTCAGTGTAACCTAAGATGAATTGGATAATAGTTGAAAATTTAAAGTATAGATCTGTACTTTCTTGGGGAAATTTGATTTTGAAAGTTCATTAGATCAAATTGTGTTTGTTATTTCATTTTATATGTCAGGGAGATGATAATCAAGAAGAAGAAATTCAAGGAAAAATAAAAAATGAGTCAATGAGAAATGGTACCTTGAGAATTCAAATTAATATGAGAACAAGTAGAGCATCAATACTTGAAAAATATGACTATGTGGCCCAGCTGCACATCTGAAGCTGTAGCCCAGACTGTACATCGTAGACACATCCATCTTCCTTTTTCTTCTACTTGTACTTCAGAGCATTATATTCAAAACAGTTTCCATCTGTCCATCCCTCCATCCATCCATCCATGGTTTGCAATTTAGATGTTCCATGCATCAGCTATCAAAAGCTGAGATTCTGAGAGAGACTTGCATGCAATTTTATGTGGATGCTAATAAAGATGCTAATACTATGCAGGAGAGAAGGACTTTGATCAATACATGGCATGCAGTTTGTACACACAGGAACTCTGCAAAAGCAAATGAACACGGTTTCAAAGGGACTTTGCAGATTAGAGGTTGTCAGCTTGAATGGATCCTGTAGAAATCTGGTCTGGCCTAATTAATAATAGGAAGAATGCAGTCACATCAAGGACGATAATGATGTGGTATATTTTCATCCTATTCCTAGAGTGAGAGATGTCACATAGAAAGATCATAGGAGTTGTCTGTAGTAGAGAAAGAAAGCTGAAACCAACATGATATATAAAGTTTTCAGCCTTTTCTTTGCCTGTTTAAAAAGTGAAAAGTTTTGCAACTGTTGTGTTTATTTTTTTTTAAATACATATTCAGGAATTGCTAGCTAATAAAATGAGGGGGAAAAAAAGCTTTACTGAAAACCTTCAGTGACTCAATTTACTAGTTACTATTCAGCCACTTGCAGATATTATATAGATTTATTTAATGAATGAGCTGGAATGATGTAGAACTGTGTGCAGTCATGAGAGCAGCAGGAAGATTGACTTTGTTGTCAATTTTTGAATGTATCACTGTGTTGCTGTCAGTTATAGCACTCAGGCACTGATCAAAATATCAGCATCAGCTAAGGAATACAAAGCTTCGAACCAACAAGGTAAATGCACTCTCTAGTTAGGGGTGAACACAGGAGTTTTAAAGCTAATTAGATTAAAGCAAGCCTGTGGCATTTACAAATAATGCTGTAGAACTGAAATAATGATGTTTGAACTCCCCCTTTCCTGGACGTTACTGCCTTTGCAGCTGCTGCTGCCCAGGATGGTAATGGTTGTAAGAAAGCAGAGGATAAGAAAGTACAGACAGTTACAAAGGGTCTTGGGAGAAGATATTGCCATGTGATATCAGATTAAGGACTGGTACATTGTTCTTTATTACAAAGACAGAACTGTAAATGAGGAAAACTTAGATATAAAAGGAGGGATGCATATGGTTTGCTTAATGTGACTAAAAATCAAGTTGAAGTATAGCTTAATTTTTCTGTCAACTCGTCAAAAATTTTAGTACTAATTATTTTTATCCATTCCCTTTCCATTATATTTTAGAAAAGCCTAATTCAGTCTTAGCTGGCCATCCAAGTATACATTCCTAAAATAGATTGTGCAAAAAAATCCATTTGCACATGCAGCAGTGTGAACAATGTCTTCTAGTCCTGCTGTTTAGTCCTGTTTCAGAAATAGAAACGATGCATAAATTTTAATTTTGGTTTATTGTGGTAGACAGGCAGAATCTGCAATTAAATCAAAGGTTTGATAGAGGAATTGTAGCGGGACAGGTTTTTTAATTGCTTATATGAAAACAATTTACTTATTGCACTAAGTGTGCACCCTTTAGGTGTATCTGCAAAATATCTTCATTGTTTCTCACAATTATTTGTAAATTGATTTGTAATGAATCCAAGAATGATTTGTTAGATTAGGGAAAATAATCCATCTCTCTTAAAACCTTCATCAAACAGAAATGATACAAAATTTTCTTGTCTTGTTCTGTCTACCTAATAGATAGAGACAAGAAACCACTTTGTCCTGAGTAGCATGTAGAAATTATAGGAAATCACGTTTTCATGTAAAGAGTTTTACTCTAACTGAATGAAATTCTATTTTCATTTAATAAAATACAAATTACAGGGGTTGACAGACCTGATGTGAGGATTTGACATCACACAAGGGCAGCTCCCTGCAGAAGCTTCATATGGCTTGAGGTGACTGTTATTTCACAGTACATCATATTGTCAACTGGATGCCTTCTTTTAACACCTGAAGTGCTATTCAGAATGTTACTGAATTCTGAAAACTGTATTTCAGAAATCTTCTCAACATTAAAGTGATTATCTTCATTTAAAGAGATAGTAGCTTTCATGACTTGACACAGAAAGAAAACATGCTTCCATAAGAAAATTCGTATGTTCATATATTTCATTAGTTCCTTTGCTGTGGCTCTAGCAAAGAAACTATTGTATGAAAGCACATAATCTTCTCATAAGTATCTATCTGGGTCAGGGAACATAAATACAATTCACAACCTGTCAGCAGGGACACATGAAAGCAAAGGACAGAATCATGGGATCACAGAATGGTTTGCGTTGGAAGGAACCTTAAAAATCATCTTGTTCCAACCCCTGCTATGGCAAGGGACACCTTCCACTAGACTGGGTTGCTCAAATCCCCATCCAGGCTTCCCTTGAATACTTACAGGGATGGGGCATCCATAGCTTCTCTAGGCAACTTTTTTCAGAGCCTCACCACCCCCACAGCAAAGAATTTCTTCCTAATAATCTAATCTAAACTCACCCTCTAAACAAGAGGAAGCTTGTTATGCTTTAAAAAAAAAACCCAAATGACTGATGTAAAGAAAAGTTGTTTTGGGAAATTAATAAAACATATTCTGGGGAGCGCTCTGATGGCTACTGGAATGCTTGCTTCCTCCCATTTTATCCTTGTGAACTGACAAAATAATATGTTTTATAAATTAGTCTTAAAATGCAAGTATGGTTAGAAAGAGATAAAATGTCTGTAACTATGGTTTTCAAGAAGAGTATGGATAGAGAAGTGGACATTGGAGCAATGCTTTGGCCCTGTGTCCAATGAATGATGACTGTGTGAAAATTGTGAGAGATTTAATCTGCTGTCCAAGCTCATGGAAATAAACATTTGATTTTGTGGCAAGGAATGTTGTTTTGCTGATTCTCAAGCTTTTCTCAGTGCAAGGAACATGTTGTATTGCCAGAATGTCACTGCTTTACGCAAAGAGCATAAAGAGGGAGAAGGACAATGATCTTTGTTTTCTTAGTTTTTCTGGAGAAAAACTCAAGAAAAATTGGGTATGTTTGCATTCATATAGAGGAAATGTACATGCAGGGAAGAGTCCAAAACATGCAACCAAAAACCATATCCAACTGTCCTACTGAAATGAGAATTGATTATGTCCAATATTTCAATATTTTATTATTTGTATATCGCTGTAGTAGAAGGCACTGGATTGAGGCTTGGCATTGATGTGACATTTCTCTAGGGGATCATGTTGATTGCAAGTAGATAAAGGATGGTATTGATATATTTCTGAGAGAATATGCTGCAACTATGGTAGAAAAAGAACACAAATGAAATACTGCCTTATGACATTCCACTTTTCGAAACAGTGTTGAAATGTATATTTTTAATCCTTCTTCCATCCTTTGCGTTAGATCACATGCTAAGTGGCAAAACATCCCTTAAGGAAAAAACCAGAAAAGGGAATATGGCTCAAATGGAATGGTAGACTAGTGCTATTTTCAGAAACAAAAGTAGATATAGTGAATTGGCTGTATTTTTTGCCAGTCTAATTACTGAATGAAGCCCCAAGTTTGATAAAGTTCATCCAATTATGAGTTTTTTATACCTCATCAGAATGGAGGTTAATCTTGAATTGTATTCATTGGAAAGGTCATGGACAGTGTAATTGTGGAAGATGTGACTGTAAAGAAGGCTGGACTGGGAAAAAGTGTGAACATCCACGTTCGTGTCCAATGTCAGTTGAAGAAAGTGCTAAGAAATGCCAAGGAAATTCTAATTTACCTTGCTCTGGAAGAGGTAAGCACATTTCTGGAAGAATTTTCTTGCCCTTTAAATGTACTTCCATTAAAAGAATATTAACAGATGTCCAGCATTACTAGTACTAAAAAATATGTACCTTCTTGGCTTTGTTAATGAATCACACCCTGTGAGTTAGGAGAAGGGAGGAGAAGAATACAAAGGTCACCTATTTTTCCTGCTATGTGTTTTATTTTACATATCTTAATGTTTATTTTGGATGTTTTCAAGGGTGCTTTGAAAATTGCCATAGTTTAATCTTGACTAAAGATACGTTAAAAATATGAATTTATTTTGTAAATTTTTGACAAAAGCAGCATGAGATTTTCAGCCTGTGTAAAATGTTGTGCCACCATTGTGATAAGGACTGCTTGGATTTTCTCTGCTTAAGAAACTGCCCTTTAGGTGCAGGACTGACTTCTATAAAATGCAGCTGTGCTTCAGCACAGTTTGCTAGTTGGCCACTGGCTTTTCATTTGAAGCATTTCTTTGTGACACTGTAGCCTTTTCGAAAGCTTTGTCTAAAAATATATAGTAAGTCAGTAAATACATGTTGCAAGCAATTTTTCTCAGAAGGAAAAGGACCTGCTAATTTTCCTCTGTAGCTGTGTGAAAACGTGGTTTTCTGCAGAGAGAAGAGAGAAAAGTAAATACAAGACAGAATATTGCTAGAACTGGTAATTGAAGTTATGAATTCTACCTATTTAAGTGTTTTCTGGGAAAGGTCTAAAGCAACTCTTGAATTACTGCATTTGACCCTTAATGTCAGTTCATTTGTGATTTATTCTTTCACTAATGCTATCTAACATAGTCAAAAATTGTAGGCTGTCTACCCAAGTTATGTCTGTGATAATTGTACTATTCTCCCCCTGTAATTGTCTAGCAGCTCATTTACTTCATAAATGTAGCATTAGGAGTATCTTAAAAGAACTATGTATTGACAGAATTGCTTGCTTTTTTCTTAATTAAGCTACAGTTTTCCAGTTAATTGTATCTCTCTTTTCCTGCTAAAATTTTTCACCAGAATTTTTGACTACAAGTTATTTGGAAAATAGGCATCTTTAGAAAATTAATATAATTTTATTGTTCATGTTTGCAAGAATGATAACTAAAAGAAAGAAGCATTGACTTTTGACTTACTTTATTTTTTTTAATACTGGATCTTTTTCTTCCTGCCCTTATGGATGCTGAATATCTCTTCTTTCATCTGCTGCACTACAAATTGTGTATCTTGAGAGATTGGAGTCAGCTGATTTAATTGCATGATTTAATTGCATTGTCCTCTCTGAGAGTCAAATGACAAAGGACGAATGAAAATCATAAAACCGAGTTTAATTTTAATAAATATACAGTGTTGAATTCTTTAAATTAGGCATAATAAGAAGAGTAAGTTTAAAGATTTTAACATCAATGACAATATTTCTACCGTCTTGGCTATCTGAAAAAACACCTAATGATGCTGAGAATGTTCTCCTGTTGAGATACTGGCAGAAATAAGTAATTTGCAGGTGAATTCATTTGACTGAACGATCTGTTGGTCAAAATTTTCAAAAGCAGTATCTATGGGAACAAAAGGCTTAATGGGTAGTGGCTTTCACTGAACTTTGACTTCCAAACAAGAAGAGATCACTAAGGTGTTCAAGGAGTGCAAAAGGCACAGGTGTGGATTTAGGACATAGTGTGATAGACAACTGCTTGTTCCTAATAAAGGAACAAGAAATTCTGCATTCCAGGCTTGAAAAAAATTCCCCATGAAAACTTCCATTTAAAAATGGAAAATATTATCTTTTTTTAGTCCTATGAACAATTTTGTTTAAGAAATTGGGAAGATATTTTAGTCTACTCATCTGTGTTTTACTGGACAGTGTATTTTTTTTACCTTGGATTTACTCCATGGAATTCCCTTCCTTCCATGATATTTTGGATATAAAAAAAAGTGTAAGAAAGTTTCTGAGCTGCTTAAGTAGGGGTTAGTTCCTATGAAAAATTGTCATTCGACTTGCGCAGTTAGACTCGGTGCCATTTTGAAATCTCACTACTTGTCACGGGCAGAAGTGTGACACAAGCAAATGAAACAAAATAAGGTTTTCCAATCAAACACAATCTCTTTCAAGTCTTCAGGAGTGGGAAAGGCCATACACTTGTAAAAACATTCCCAATTTTTCTGATGTCCTTAGAGAAGATTGTGTGACGAGGAAAGGAAAGTTTGAAAAGGGAAAGGAAATGTTACCTTTTCCATCTGAAAATGATGGTAGAGAAACAGTAATCCTTGCACAGGTCAGTAATCCACTGCACTGCTGAGGAAGTTGAGTACTTACGTCCTTATTTAGTGGGAGCTTTTGGTAAGGCAGTTCACGTATGGAATAAGACACACAACAGGATGTCCAGAGATGCAGGTGCATGACTTTATGATTTTGCCATGTATAGTGTTTCCTTAAAGAATGTTTTCTGTTCATCTGTACCTCTTTTTTTAGATTTAGATACTCTTTTTGTCTTTAGCAATGGAAACTAAGAGAATTGGCACATCTCACCCAGATTTTGAGAACCCTGGGTTCCCTTAACTATTAGTCATGTAATCTCAGCAAGAGAAAAAAAGGTATAGAAGAAAAATAACAGTGAAAAAAGCATCTTCTTGTACCTTAAATGTATCAGGGGTACATAAATTTGTATTAAAGTTTTAGAGAACTAAAAAAATGTTAGGAAAAACACAATTAGACAATCACTATCTATAAAATGCTATAAATTATAATTTCTCAGTCTACATTTTGCTCTTCTGAGAGCAGATGAAAAGGTGAACTTGGTTTTCAGACTGTAATTCCCTTCCTGGTTTTCCCTGCTCACAGGAATAACAAGCTGTTTCATGGGTGCTGGTCGGCATGTGGGGAGAACAGAGAGGCTGCCAAAAACATATTACACTGAGGTCTTACATTTCTTAGCTGCTCCAGCAGGTGAAGGAGAGAGGAGGCTTCATATTGACATACTGCATAGTAAATGAAAATGTTTACATGCTAAAATGATGTTATAAAGACAGAGGAATTACAAATCCTCTCAGTTACACCAATCAGGCTGCCTATACCATCAGTAGTTCCTGTTATATATAAAGTGAGAAAAGAAAATTTTGGGAATAAAAACACATTAAGTACTTTCCAAAAATTACTTTCCGTACAAAAGTCTTTTGAGGACGAGGAGCGATTCTAGACATCTTCATTCATATAAAGTGAAGAATTCCTTCTACACTTTTATTCCCAAGAATGTTGATTTTTTTTAAACTTGCTGCATGACTTTTAACTGTAGATGTAATACTGTCATTTTTTTTCACAGTGAAAATCAGTTACTTTTAAGAGCACACTGTGCAGCAAGACCAGTGTCAGAGATAAAGGAAAAGACATACTAAAAAATAATTATGGTTAGAAATAAAGAAATACTATATTGTTATCAGGATTAAGGGAAAAGCCAAACCACTTTTCTCTTTAAAATGCACATCACTCACTTGAGTTTCCCCTTCAGGTACAAAGCAGATTTAAAAATAGTTTTAATAAAAAAGCCTTCAGGAAGAGAGCTGAAATTAAAAAGAGTAGGTTTTGAGAATAATAGATGAGAGGGGTTTTTAAAAATAATCTTGTTTTCCTCACTTACCCTTGGTGAACGCAGCCATTCCATGGAAGATTTCCAAAGATAGATAAATGAAAAATCTTCTTATTGGCATTGTCTTTTACCATTTAAATATATTTTCTATAATTGCTTTTAGTTATTTGCCACATGGAGAAAATGAAACTATTTCTTTATTGGTGAAGTTCCTCCTTACACCTGTGCTCTAACACTGGCTAACTGAAAAATGAAGGGATTTTTTGATTTTGTACTTAAAAAATTTCTGTTGTTTTTAAAAAGGCCCCTAAATCCCATTTTCAAAATACTAAATTATTAGTTCAAAAATTGTGTGGCATTTTGAAAGTTTACTGACAGAATTACTTTACAGTAACTTTGCTGTTTCTTCTCTATTTAAAATTATTAGATTTTGATTGACTTAATGGAAAAGCAACAGTGTTCAATGCATTATTAAAGATTCATTGTGTTGAACTAAGACAGAGAACAAATCCCTTGTGTTCTGTAATGCTATTGCCAGTCTGGCAAGATACCATCTCCTGAAGTCTGAAAACAAGGGTCAGTGGGGGCTCCAAAGAGCAGTGCCCTTGGCCAGTGCTTGCTGCAAAGACTTAATCCTTTTCTGGAGTATCTTGTGTGTACTATTGTATGATATGCACTTTGTGCTGCTCTGAAGCATCTCATTGCATGCACGTTGTTGTTGTGTCAACTGTTGTAAATTCCAGTCGATACAACATGGTGAACATATGCAGAAGGAAAGAGGAACACACATAAGGAATTGTATCTGTGTAGTGACAAGAGTGGATGGAACCTAGATAAAAATAATGTGCTAAATAGCTGCCTAAAACCAGGTGTAACTATACAACTCTCTTCTGACCTTTGTGAAGTCTTACATGACCGACGGAAAACATGACATAAAATATTCAGCTTGTAAATAATTTTTGGGTTGGGTCATTAACTACTGTAGCTTGATATAAAGCTTTGAATTACATCATTCAGTGTATATTCAAGATTTTTAAATCTATACAAACTGTAGTGGTAATGCTGATCTCTCCCAACAGGTAAGTCCCTACAATTAGGTATGATGCCTTTAAAGGTTAGAAGGGCTGCTGGTGGCCTTTTGGTTTTTCTGTTACCACTGGAGCCTCATTGATTTTATGTCCTCACAGTCCTGGTTATTTTGTTCTAGGTACAGTTATTAGTTAAGGACTTTGGGGTCCCTCTCTAGTATGATATTGCCAAAACTGATCAACAAAAAAAATTTCCTGTTTCTATTAGACACTTATAGAAAAACATTGCTTCTAAAACCTATGGCTTGTTGGCTTAGTAAGGGGAGATGATAGTAGAAGTTGCTATTTGAATAATTCACTATACTTTCTACATGACAGGATGGGGTCAGAGCAGAAAAATGTAAACAATCCTAAGGTAAAATCTAGGTTACTACCCCTGCTACTAGCTCTTTACTGCAGCCTCTTATTATGCAAATTGTGCTGTTTAATTGAAGTGTAAATTACTCTAATGTACATCATCTCTGAATTTGGCATGCTGTTTTCATTCATTTTGTATGACCCCTGCATTCTGAAGGAGGTCTTAATTAAAGCACTATAGTCGACAGCCTGGCAGCAAGCAGCATTATTAGCTGGTGTAACAAGAACAGAACAGAAATTCAACTCATGTGTCACATCTCTAGCTTTTATCTCATCAACTTTGAGATCGAGCTCTTTTCTACATCTGTGTACTTCAAGCAGAGAGGCACTCTTGCTATGCACATGTTAATGCTGAATGAGCTGGCCTAACAGTATTCGTTACACAATTTGGAGTACTCTTATATGCTGGACTGGCACTCTGCACTCCACTTGTTGTCTGTTGAAGTCTAAGAAAGAAAAATAGAAATAAATCTTTGCATCCCACTCCTTTTAGATTTGGGTATCAATAGTTTAGATCACTGATTTTAAACAGCTTCTCTGATTCAGGCTCTGTTTGAGCCTTCGCTCTTAATTGAAGCAGGATACACTGGATGCTGTCTTTTGTTAGGAAGGCTTCTGAATTTTAAATTTTAATTCTTATCGTTTTAGGTTTTTTTTTTTAATCAGAAAGTATTCAGAAGCTCAACACTTCAGTTTTTCTTTGTACAGGAAGCTACATATTTGTTTGTGACCCACCTACAGCACTCCTTGCTATTGTTTTTACTTTATACTGTTGTGTTTTTGGGAGACATCAAGTAGGGACAGAGGAACTAAGGGAAGACTAAATCAAAAGAACATTTCATTTTTTCAGTGAACCCTTACTTGCAGTGCTTATAACTCAGTAGTAAAAAAAATGGTTCATAAAGTACTTTGTTTCTGCATAAGTGCTTTTTAATCTGTTCTGGTAGAAGCAGGGTGTGTTGGAAGATGTCTGTTTCTGAGATTTAGGTGATATTCTAATAGTGAAGTAATTCTGTAATAGAATTTATTACTGTTCTGAATTCTCTCACTTGTTTTCGTGGTGAGAATTTTGAGAAGCAGTAAAGAATTGAGGAAAAGTAATATATCTGGTTCAGGATGATACTTAGGAATTAAGGCTGTGGGATAAAAGCCCAGTATAAAAAAAGGAATCTTTAAACCATGGATGCCACCTCACCAACCAGAATAATTTGACACGCTCTTTTTCAATGTAGCATGTTTTCATTAAAATATATTTAATTTTATTCTCACCAGTAAGAAAGGCAGTAAAGGACAAAACAAATTCTGATGTTTAAATGAATATGAAAGAGGCCAGATCAATTATTTACATACGATATATCTGATTATTCATATGTGATACATTAGTATGTAATTACTTATTATGAGTGTGGTAGGTGTCCGCTACAGACCATCTGATCAAGAAAGGATGTAAATGAAGCTTTGCAGTCCTTCTTAGAGCTGAAGAAAGCCTCAAGGTTGGAGGCCTTGCTAATCACAGCCAACTTACAGTTTTATTTCTAATGAGCCATATGCCTATTGGAGTGTATTTGGAGGCACTGGTTTAGGTAAGGTTAATCTGAAGGGTAAGGATGGTTAGGGTACAAAAGACACAAATCTATAAAATAGCAGACTTACTGTTCAGGGAGGAATGTGTTTTTCTGATGGCTGTAAGCAATGACAACGTGAAAGATACCTGCTATTTTCTCAGTCAGTGCCTCTGAAATGCTACCACCTCTGGACACACTGCAAATTTCTTTTTGTGTGTGATGTTGTCTTCCTCATTCTTGTTCCCTTGATTGTAATTCTTTCTCCAGCAAAGACCTCTTTCATCCGTGAAAGACATCTGTGAAAGACCTTGAAGGCCAGGACTGCCTTCTTTTTGACAGCTAGCTATCTTCTGTACATAGTCTCTTCTGTATCCCAGTCTTGATTAATCTTCTTTGCCTATATCTCCCCATTTCAATTGGCATGATTCTCCTTTGCTGTTCTTCTAAGTGTCAGTGTTCAGTGATTGTTAGTGTGTCTTTTTTAGTTGACCTTTTTTTCAGGCACCCCTGTTTTTTTCAAATTTTTTGAACTTGATTTCTTTAGCAGAGCAGGGAACATAATAGAGAACACAAACCAAGAAAAAAAATGATATTTGCCTTTTGTTTATATAACATGAAAGTCTCAATATTGAAATCGCTATCCAGAAAAACAGTATGTGAGAAATAATAGTTTTGCCTAAAACTGTGTGTGAATTTGGGTTAAATCTTCAGTGCTTGCTCTATTTGCATTCCAGTGAGATTTATAACTGTAGATGATGACTATATTTTAGAAGAATTCACCTATGTATTAATATATGTAATAGATCACTGTATTAAATTATCAAGCCAAATTATGCTGTTTACAACTGAAAGAACATGGTTAGTATTCAAAATGTTCTGGCAAAGCTTTGCATAAGTGGATACTTGCAAGTGTGAGACTTTGCTACAGGCTGGCAATTTTAGAATGTTTTCCTGTATTGGATTGCTGTAATTATCATAATTGCCATTACCTAATCAAAGACTGGACTGACACTCATTTATGCTAGACTTCCTCTTAATCTTTTGTCTGGTCTGTCTCTTTCATTTGATTAGACAGTGAGCTGCAGATAGACCCGCAACACATCAAGGCCTCTGATGGATGGTATGTGCTTATAGAGCCTAGAAAGCAAATACATTGTTGTCAGTGCTGGACAGAGAAACTGCATGCTCTTAAGCAGTAAATCCTGTCAGTCAGAGATTTGAGGTGGAGTTTTTTTAGTTTCTGCTGAAGGATGCCTAACATACATTAAATATCATTGCTTTTGATATCATAAACTAATTTGTAAGGTGGTAGAATGTAAGCTATGCATTTCAGTCAGAGAAGATATAACCAATTAAAATTAATAATATTTTTTAAAGTAGCTTAGATTTTTTCTGCTCCAAGTTATCCTATTTTGGTTCACTTCAAAAAGTGGTGTCTGACCAGAAGTCAGGATTTATGAACGTCTTGAGTACTTGCAGGGATATGGGAATAATTCACACTGATGAAAAAATTATTCATTGCAATGTGCAAGGGTAATTGTAATATGCTTTTTCAATGCATACAACGTGAGACATAGATGCCAGTTCATTTTGCATTTCTGGAAGTGACACAGCTATTTAAAATGGAAGTACCTTTAAGTACCTTCTCTCATGACTTTGGTATATCAAGTGTTTTTAGTTTAATCACAGTAACAGGAGACATTCCAAAAGAATCTCTGTTGGAAAAAAGAAGCAAGTGAGATGTGTGCAAATGTTTATGTGGGAGAGCTGATTAGATTTTACAGCTTGTTTACTAGAACAAATATCTCCTGTAAAGTCATGAAGTTGTATGGTGCAGCAAAAACTGAGATTAAGGTCTGTATTGTCCAAAATGTTTACTCATCCCCTTAAGAAATGTATTTATATTGAAACATTAGTGCATGAAGTCAACTTGCATTTGGAAATGCAGAACTGACTTGTGTGTGCACAACAGAGTCAAGTCATCATGTTAGATAGATGCTACCTATTGTAAAAACACAGAGGACTATTCTGGGTGAGGTTCATCTCAAATTTATCTAGACATAAAAACATGAGATACTTCAGCCTTTGGTTTTGGTGGAGTGATATTTTTTTTTGAATCAGAAGCAATTTGCCCATTTCTTCTATATTTCTGTGTTACTCTAAGATGAATTGTCATAATTCATACTTTACCATACTGTCCTTAAAAGAATTAATATTGGGCTAACATTTAGATGCCTGCATTTGGGTTCTATGGATCATGCCAATTTATGAAATTATTTACCCCAAATGTAGTGTCTTTCTTTAGTTTAAATAAAGTTAATAGAAGTCTGCTGGAGCAAAGAACCTCTGCTGCTGATATGCAGATAAGAGTCCTTTCCTGAATACTTGTCATTTGTAGAGTGTTTTGAGCTGCCTTGGCAGTGACATCTCTACTAGTAAGTTAAATAGTTCTATGGATCACCCTGAGGCACTGCAATCTGCTTGTCTGTAAATTTGGATTGCTAGAACAGCCACTGGCCCACTTTTGCCCTGTGCCAGCTAGTATTCTCTCCAAACAGCTCCTGATTATAGTTCAGGAATTAGTGTGGGCTAGTCACTGGTCCCAGTAGGCAGTCTGGAGGAGGCCACCTTCATGGAAGACCCCTTGATAGTACAGATGCCATTTCTTCCATGCCAGTTGGCCTCATTGCCGGGGAACTGTACCAATCCCATTTAATTGACTAGTAAAGGGACATCTATCAAATACTGTACTGTGGTTACTCTCATGAAGATTGACTTTCTTTCTGCACTGAGGTTGGTGTCTAGGTCTAGGAAGCCCTCAGGAAAAGATGAAAGAAAGACAAGAGTTTCCAGCACACAATGTCAAGGACCCACTGCTTACTCTGAACCTGTTACTTGCTCTGTGCCTTTTTCAAGGCAGCAACTTGTGTAAAATAAATGGATCAGTTCTGACCCAAAACTGATTTTGTGTAGTGTGACAGATGATTAATAGGTTTCCATGTTGATTGAGTAATTTGATTTCTTACTTCTTTTGTGCATATGAAAATTTTTACTTAAAAATATCTGAAAGACCCTGAAAATTCAAATAAAACCAATTTTTAAGCTGAAAACTGTTAAGGATTGCAAGTATTAAGATTGCTGGTGAAAACCATGATGTGTTTTTCTAGGCTCTGCTTTTTGGAAAGAAAGCCTGGACTTGATAGAATAATTTTAGAAGTGCAACTTTCTGTGGCAAAAAT
>NW_008235737.1:89966-97628 GCF_000691975.1 Corvus brachyrhynchos | reverse complement strand
CTTAACTGGATTTAGGCCTGACCAAGTTCTAACCTAATCAATGCTTACTTGCTTATCTATTTTGTAATTTCTTGTTTGAGGAGTTCATTATTTCTCTGCAATTTTGCTATTTGTTTTGCATTTTGCTATGTTGTTCTTATGGTACAAAATGAGTTATTCCACTCCCATGGTAATTGCGTATCAGTAGGGTATTTGAAGCACATAGGGACAAAGGTTAAAAGTTTCTTCAAATTCTGTTATGAAGAAAGCCAATAAAAAGCTAAACCAACTTTATTTTTCTGGTAGTCAAAAATAGACTTACATGTTTATATCAATAGTTATGTTCTGCTTTATTCAATTCTGAAGTGCTGTTTGCCAACTTTGCATGAAGCACTGACTGGTACATTAGAGATACAGGTATTTCTAAGAGTCAGAACACTATAAAGGTAATTTATTAAGTCAGTTAATCTCATTTTCAAAGTATGTAGGCTTTCCTATCAAGAACAAATGTCCATCTTTCTTTTAACAAACTTTTAGAAGTTAATACATTTAGCAAATGCTGAATTTAAATCAACATGACTTTGATATTTAAGCTGAACTTCTACTCTGTTACTTTCAGAGGGTGCTTCTTTGGTGTGAACATACATAGTGATCAATATGTGATTTATAAGGAAAAAAAGCATAATATCTTGCACAAGCACTTTCTTTTCTGATAAAAATAAGAAGGAAATGTTGTGAGTTGCTGTTAAGTAAGAATGTCTGTAAAAAGATGTTCTTTAGAGTTTTAAGTCTATCAAACACCTATTTATAAAATGAAGCAACATTTTTTGTGGATAGTGCTTAAAGTATTTTGTTCCCTGTGATTTTGTAAGCAATTGCATTCTTTGCTTTGCCTAGGAAAACTGAAAAGACAGCATAAGCACCTTGAGAGAGAGATGTATGAAATTGTTTCCCTGCTTTTACATGCTATTATAGATATTTGTGTATTGTGAGACCTGAGTCCAGACTGGATTAAATATTTTAAATGGAAGAAAGGAACAGGGAGAGAAGTGCAGTTGGGAGGAGTATTGGCTTTTGATCACTCATTGAGAGTTTTTGCAGTTATCAGTGAATAGTCGGAAGTATAGTTAACAAATAAAAGCCTAAACACTTTCTAAAATCTTAGTTAGATATAAGTCTAAATATTTATATGAAATTTTGGGCAATAACTCTAAGGTAAACTTGTTTTCTGCAGTTTATATTTGGGGAAAACTTGTGCAAAGTTCAGAGACAATTCAAAATCAAGAAAAGTCAGGCTGAAAGCTTATCTCCATACTGAGAAATCGCTAATAAAAGTCTTCTTCCTAGTCAAAATCTTTGTCCCAGAATTTGTGATTCTTTCTGACACAAGGTTTCACAAAGAGGAACTAGAAATTGCTGTAATACCTTATGTCATTTTTGTTTCCTGAATGCCACTAATGCACTTCTTTTACAGGAACTGCTGAAGTTTTTCTAAGCAATAGGCCTGTGGGTTCAAATGCTCTGCCCTTTCCGTGCCACCTTCGTTTATCCAGTGCTCAGAATACTTTCAGGAGACAGCTTTGTCAGTTCTGTTAGGAAAATTATTTTTTGGCACACTTGAAGTCAGATATTTGTCCATGTCTTTGTTCTTTTTAGTTTGTCATCTAAATCACATTTCATAAAGCCAATAAAGGAAGACATGACCCCAAAAAAATAAGTTCTTCTGATTAAATCATACTTTCAGTGAAATTTACTGTTACCTCAGCTCTCCAGTTCTAAAATTTAAAGCATAATGTTGGGTAAAACCAAGCAAAACAACTGTCTTACAATACAGCTTTCCAGAAAGACAGATAAATACCAGATTCAAGAAGCTGCTGTTTTGTAAACATAATAATCCTTGCTGAATCTGGTCCCTCTGAGACATTGAAGCAGAGACAGGCAGGCAAATCATAATAAACATTACTGGTATTATTTGAACCTTTGGATTTTTTGGTTGTTTTGAATGGGTTTTTTTTGTTTCTTTGTTGGTTTGTGGGGTTTTTTTTTCTCTCACGGGTCATAGTCATGGTTTTACAGCTAGAATATCTGAAGACATGCTGCTCCTAATTTTTTGCAAAGTGCAATATGTACTTTATTTCTCATATGTACTATAATAAATGATCAGCATCTACTTTGCTTATTATAAATCAGTCATTGCCTAATTACATGTTTCAAAATGACAGCACTTTAACAATGAATGTTTTTGAAAAGTTGTGGGACAGAGAATTTAATGTGAAGCTATGTGTCTGGTGGGGTCCCTTTATCAGTTTACTCAAGAATCTTTTAACAGCATTTTCTGCCTCATCAATGCAGGCCAACATAGGAGCTGTGTGTTAGGAGTTAATTTGTTGACAACAACCCTTTGATTGCTATACCATGTCTTTCTTCTCATTGTGAGAGATGTCCATTTAGTACCTATGCCAGTACTGTGTGTTTATAAGGCTGTGGAACACACACACAAAAAATCCTTCTTTCTAGGTGGATTATGAACCTAGTCTGTTATTTCCCACTAGGGACTTGTTTCCAAACATAAGGCAATGATTAAGAATAGACATTGAAGAGAAACGTGCAACTTAACACCTTGTTTCAAATTTAGAGATTTCTTTTTGAAGAAATGACCTTTGGACTTGTTTGCAGTGTGTGAAAGTGGCAACCTTACCCCACCTAGCAACTTACAAACAGTGCTACTTATTGTTATTGCCGGTAGATGGCATTCTTTATATAAACTAAATAACTTAAAAGTTTGAAAGTTTTTTGTCAGTTTGTTTTGGGGTTTTTTTTGCAGGGAGGGAGGGTGGATGATAGACATTTACTTTTCAGGGTATTCATGGAAATCATACATGCCTGCTGTTTTGAAATACCTGTCAGAATTCCTTACTTTAATTCAGCTAAGCAGTCTTCTTTTTTTTTTTTTCTTTCCAAAATGAAAATAATTATGGAATAATGGAATGATACAAATTCAACTCACTCAGTAATTTTCACTTTTATATTGGGTGAGGAAAAGGAAAGGGTTTTTCTTTTCCTCTTCTGGAAGATAGAATATTTAATAGAGAGTTTAGAGTTATATATTACTGAAGCTTTCATTCTAGAAAACTTCTTTTAAGAATTTTTTTCTCCTGTATTGCTTACTGTCTGCAACACCTACAGACTATAGACCCAGCCATTTCTTCTGTAGCAGATCTGTGGCAGAACTGAGGGAATAACTCAGTGACCCAAGACCAGGTATAGTTTATAGCTCTTCAGCTGTTTGGTTGGGTTTTTTTGCCTATTTGAATGCTTAATCCAAAGCCCACTAAAGTTAAAAAGGAGATGTATATCGGCATCAGAAATTTTGTGGCCTGTTCCAACACACACTGAAATCAGAGGACTGCTTTCAAAGAAAGTTATGTTGATGGAAGTTAACCAGAAGATTTTTCATGCATTAATCGTATTGGAATCCATGGCCTTTGCAATGAAAAATGAACAGCTGAAGTGTAAAAGATATTTCAAGATCCATTGAAATTCAAAATGTGTTGCATATTCCAGTGCGTAATCCAGATATTGATCATTGTGGCTTTTGCCTGTGCTGAATGTTTATTTCACAGGCACCAACAAGTAAATAGGACCCTGAGGTTGTGTGGACTAAAGTTCTAATTTTCCCAGCTGGGATACTGGAACACAGTGCCCTTGGTTCAGTTTGCTATCATGTGTGGACACATTCCATTACGTTGTGCCTGTAAAAGTGATCTGTATCCAGATGTGAGCTCGAGGAGAGTGTGAGCAGCAGCCTCTCAGATTCTGGGCAAATGAGCCTCCTCTGGCTAGAGGAGGTACTGCCAAATGCAGAACACCTTCCAGCTACCAACTATTAGTGACAACGAATATGTGTCTATGAAATAATGAATTAATGCCAGTGATGGCTCAGTTTCTAAACCCGGCCTTTGAATTGCAGTGACTTTCAGTCCTTAATAATGTACAGCTGTGTTAAACAGAAGAGCTAAGTTGATCTTCTCTGTGCCACAGGGTCAATTGACCTGGAAAGGCTTATACCCCCTAACTCTGAAAAAAAAAGTTAGACTTTTACCTGAGTGCACATTTGTGCTTACTGGGAGAAAAATCTGTTATTCCCAGGACTATCAGAAGTCCTGTGGGTTGTGACCTGGTTGCAGTGGTGATTCTTGTCACAACCCTGTAGTTAGAGGGCCAAGTTGAGACCCAGGGAAGAAGAAAGATATTTTAACTATGTTTATGATTATGCACAAAATGCCCATGGAAAGAATATTCAGGTTGTCAGTAATGCTCTGCTGCTCAGAGGTTATTCCATTTACCCAGTCTTCATTGGAAATGACCTTCAAAAATGGTGCTTTCTTAGTGAAAATACTACCTCAACACATAAGGAATCACATTAATTTTATGTAGGTATTTATCCCCCACTGCAAAAAGGTTCAGATTTTTATACAGGACATGCACTGGGGCACAGTTGAAGAGTAGCCCAAAGTGTCTCCCATCCTTTAAAGTTTCATATAAGCTTTGAGTGAACTCTGAAGATAAAGGGATTTAATATAAACCAGAAATACCACAAATATATGCATTTCTATGTATATAATGACATACTAGAATTCTGTTTTCTGCTTTTCTGTTGAATTACAGGTGCAATTTAATATTTGTCAACTAAATTTGATTTAATATCCTAATCGATGCCTATGCCAAAAAGCACTGACTACTAATCGTCTTTATCATTATTGGATTGATATTTAACTTGAGTTGGCATACAAATGTTACGAATTCTGGATCTTTTCATTCAAGTTTTTACCTCTAGTAACATTTTTTGAGCTTGTGCCCAGATGAGTAATAGTTTTGTTCTATTAGTTTCAGCATGTTTTAATACTTAAAAGCTGTTACCATAAGGAAGAAATATGCTGGTTTTTTCCCCTCTTCTTCTGGATGTAGAAAGAATGAGATAGCTAATCTGAACAGCCTGAACTTTATTTTGTATTAAGTATCTTTTTGTTTCACATCACAGATTCCAAGATATTTTTTGATACCTGAGTGTGACCTTAGCTGATCACTTAGCAATTGGAATGTGATGCCTAATTGATTATCATATAATACAGATATTTGCAAGAAGTAATCAACTTAGAGGCCTCTTGGTCTTGGATATATGAAGCAGTCAATTTGTTAATTAGCTTCCTGCACTGACTAGTCATAGATGACTGATTTTTGATTGGAGATATAACCATAATCTTATGGTCAAGAAGGTATTTGTCCAGTATTTGTGAGGATACAGGGGAACAGTAATTGAATAATAAACATTCAATCATAACTTTATAAGAATGTTCAGTAATTAACACAGCAAAAATGGTAATGGTGCATAGAGGTAAATCATAAGAAGTGTAAATATGGCTCTTATCATTTCCTAAGCCTTAAGAATTCTTTGGTGGCAAGGTCAAAAAAAGAAAGATGCAGGAAAAAAAAGTCTGAAAAGACAGAAGGAAGGGCATTAAAAATATAAATACAAATGTATTAATTAACATTAACACAGGTTTTTCAGAGGTCTGAAATTAAGTGCATTATGATGAGCATTTGCACCTAAATCAAAGGAAGTTGTGCAAAAATCTGTCACCTGTAGAATTATCTCACATGCGAAACTTCAGTTATTAATTACAATTCCACTCTTGGGTCATCTCAGTGAATATATTTACAGTAATTTACAGGAATTTCAGAGAAAATCTCTCATTCCTGATGTTGAGCACTGCCAATCTTATGTGCATCTTGAAGAGATCATCAGTCTTCTGGGCAGGAAGCTTGAACACCAGTAAACTTACAAATTGTATCAGTTTCTATTGAGATCAGGTAGATCATTTATCAGATGACAAACTTTCAAGGATGATCTAATAAGCAGGTACTCTATAGAAAGAAAAGTGTTCTACAAGGGTTCATTCTCCTGTTCAGCAGTTTTTCTTGCTTAACTTCTAAATACTTACGATTAGAGTTATTTTCATTAGAGCAAACAGTTATGAAACTGGACATGATGTGTTTAGGTTAGCTAGACCTAGCTGCAGTGCAAAGAGGACATGCAAACATAGCCAGTGGTAAGTAATATCTTAAATAAGATCTGAGGCTCCTTTAGGGGCAGATGATAACTCATACTAAGTGAGTGACCTTATAAACAGTGCTTACTGATGTGGAATTGCATATTGACTGTCATTTTGTCATGTGGCATGTATCTGTATTTCTGAAGAGCTTTCTCAGATGTGGTTCTTCCTCAATAGGAATGACTCATATCATCACAAATTGGATATTGTGACATTTTCAGGTGTTATTCCATCTTGTCCATCTAGCTCGGTGTTGTACTCTTCAGAGTATTCAGTATGAACTGAATCAGCAGGGTGACATAATCTTTTCTAGATTAATTTAAAAGGATTGTGGAGCAATATATCATTTAGATAACGGAGAGTTCTAATGATTTATGCTACTTAAAATCCATTAAAATAGAAATTTTTCTCCTCAGAGAGGGGTGACTTCTTGACAGCTATCTTTTAGGACATAGAAAAAGGCTGTATCACCTCCATACAGCAGGTTTTCTTTGGGGTCTAACATGCCTAGATGTCCAGTGGTGGAACATTGTCACGATCCGCTAATGCAAGCGGGGGTCGTGATGGTTCGTTTATCGATCTCAGAGTGTAAAAGGACACAAGAGATTTCAGTTTTAATCAAAACAGTGCACCTTTATTAAGTGCCCACAACACAGTAATGCAATAGAAGAGAGTAAGAGAGAGAGAGAAAAACAAAGTAGAGAGGGGGAAAAAGAGGGGCAATAGCTACCAACGGATGAGACAAAGTCCTCGTGGTCTTCCGCCAATAGATTCGTCTTCTTTCCGTGGGGAGATCTCCTACTTGGTTATTTTAGAAGGTCCCTTTATAGTCCTTTTCAGAAGCGAGGGGCAACTGGCCAAGAGGTTGGGAAATCTACAGCCATTGTTATGGGGTCCATTGCTTTGGGAAGCAGGTACAGGACAGACGTACAAGACAGGTGTACCGGAGAGGTGTACAGGACAGGTCATTCCTTTCCGCTTCAGCGCAGTCCTTCCCGCCTGGGCAGCAAGAACGGCGCAGTCCATTGTGACCTGCACTAATTTTCCTCAGGAATGTGTACCAGTTCCCAGTGGGCACACCCGTAGGCAACACTTGGCAGACAATCCCACCTCAGCAAGGCCAGGACTGCTGTGTTCAGTCTCTGTCTTCGGCGATGATCGTGAGGCAGATGAGGGATTTTCGACCCGTCTCTTACCCCCCTTCCTTTGCTGGCAGCTCTGCGTCCTGCCTGCCTCTGCCTGGGCACACAAAGCCTTGGGCTGCTCCAGACTCCTTCTGGGGGACGTGTTGCACCCCAGCCCTGCCTGGGAGGGAAATTCCTTTCTCCTGGTGTCCACTCTGGGCCTCCCCAGCTGCCCTGTCACAAAGGCCCCTCGGTTCCTTGTGGCCCCTTGGCTCCATGGAACGCCACAGGGTCACAATGGTCCCCTTGGTGCCACCAGCCCTGCAGGGTCACAACGGCCCCTGGGTTCCACGAGGCCACACAGGGTCACAGTGGTCTCCAGAGGAAGGGCAGCACCGAGCCCCAGGGTTTCAGGGGCAGATGAGACACAGCCACCCGAGGCCAAC
>NW_008235737.1:17779-86305 GCF_000691975.1 Corvus brachyrhynchos | reverse complement strand
AGAGAGAGAGAGAGAGAGAGAGAGGGAAAAGAGGGGCAATAGCTACCAACGGATGAGACGAAGTCCTCGTGGTCTTCCGCCAATAGATTCGTCTTCTTTCCGTGGGGAGATCTCGGACTCGGTTATTTTAGAAGGTCCCTTTATAGTCCTTTTCAGAAGCGAGGGGCAACTGGCCAAGAGGTTGGGGAATCTACAGCCATTGTTATGGGGTTCGTTGCTTTGGGAAACAGGTACAGGACAGACGTACAAGACAGGTGTACCGGAGAGGTGTACAGGACAGGTCGTTCCTTTCCGCTTCAGCGCAGTCCTTCCCGCCTGGGCAGCAAGAACGGCACAGTCCATTGTGACCTGCACTAATTTTCCTCAGGAATGCATACCAGTTCCCAGTGGGCACACCCATAGGCAACACTTGGCAGACAATCCCACCTCAGCCAGGCCAGGACTGCTGTGTTCAGTCTCTGTCTTCGGCGATGATCGTGAGGCAGATGAGGGATCTTCGGACCGTCTCTTACAAACATTTAGTCATAGCTAAGGTGGATGCCTGTAGGCATTGTATTTTCAAATGTAAAACTAAATTTTCATTTATCTTGCTTGTGCCTCTATAAGAATTCATATCTTTGAGCAGATGAGTGGAATTTACTTACACAGATATTCACAGAATCTCCATATTGCTGCATGTCTATTGTTTTAAATTTAGGGTAAAGTTTGGCTCAGAAAACCAGCAGAATTTTTCAGTCTTCTTCCAGAGGCTAGTAAATCAGCCAGTCAGGGACATGATTACAATCTTTGCATGGAATTACTTTGTGTCCGTAAGGATTGTGCAGTGCTAAAGGCAATGCACTCTGCATTATATTACAGAGAACCTTACTGTTTCTAAACTCTTCTGTCGGAATCCTAAGTGCATTGTGCCTCGTGCCAAAAACCTTGCAAGGCTGACATTTCAGCACAGTGAAAGCCCTTGAGTTCTGCTGAGTATTTTCTATATAGTTTTACATTTTTATATGTAGGAGGCCTTCAGGAGGTTCTTCATTTGATGAAATAAATACTTGTGAGGAGATAATTAACTCTGTGTTTCTTCAAGTAGGTTTTGCTGAATTTTCATATTAATGATGTATTTCTAGAATATGATTTGCCTAATAATGGCAGAAATGTTTCAGTGTAAGGCACTATCATCAGTAACAAAAAGTCAAATAATCAATGTATGATGTAAATTTTCACTCAGCTTTTTAAAACTCCTTTGGAGACAGTGGGGGCTGAATGTAGAAACATTTATGACAAGATGAAGTGTTCCTGCTGTATCTGAATAACTACATACAGCTCAGTAGTAAAGCAGTAAAAAAAGATAAAAAAAGGATAAACTCCAAATAGTGTAAAATGGACTTTGAAATTGAAGAAGAAATTGAAATGCAAAAATACTGGGAAAATAACCATTCTCTTTTTCTCCTGTGCTGGGTGCAGGTGTCAAGGTGGTGGTGGGGGTCTCAAGGATGGCCTCTATCTTGGGGGGAGGCGGGGGTCGGTTCCAGACAACTGCAGCCAACCCACCAGAGGGCACGGCTCAGGCCCTCAGACACAGGGGTGTGGTGCCTCTGGGAAAGGGTATTTAAGAAAGGTCAGAAAATGAGGGACAGGGAGGAGGGAAACAATGAGTGAGGAACAGTGGTGTGAACATTGTGGACAGAGAGGAGAAGGGGGAGAAGGAGAAGGAGGAGAAGAAGAAGGAACAGGAGAAGGAGAAGGAGAAGGAGAAGGAGGAGGAGAAGGAGGAGAAGGAGAAGGAGGAAGAGGTGCTGCATGGCAGAGCACACATCCACTGCAGCCCATGGAGGACCCGCAGCGGAGCAGGGGAGAAATGTGAGGAGGAAGGAGGCAGAGAAGAGATGACCTGACGAGAACTTCCATTACCCTTTCCCCCTGTGCCTCTTCTGGCAGGGGAGGAGAGGAATCTCCTGAGTGCAGTAGTGAAGCTGAACTTAGGAAATGGATAAGATATGTTTAGTTTTAATATTTGTCTTTTTGTTTCCCAGTACCCAAATTAGTAATTAAATATCTATTTAATATTACCAGATATTAAATATTCATTATTAGTAGTTAAATATTTATATTATTTTTATAATTAAAATTAATTTTCTCCAGGTTGGGTCTGTTGTGCCCACTGAATTTAACTTTGAAAAAACAATTCACAATTCAGATGTTTAGATTCCATACAGACATGTACTGAGGTCATTAGTTTCTTTTTAATTTATGAATGAAGCTGTATCTTCAAGAAAAGCCTATGACTCTCATTTGGAAGATGAAACCAGCACTTTCTCTGCCTGCATTTTGATTTTAAAAGACTTTTTTTGCTATAACCATTTTCAATCCAATTACCCAACAAGTCATCAACACTGTCTCCTTTACTCCATACAAGAATTAAAAAATAAACAAGCATTAATTCTGGGACTGGCCCACTAGGAAAGAGAAAAAAAGGTTCCTCATACAAAGTCAATGCTGTTTTAGTGATTCATTTGTCAAATGGCAGTTATCCTTAATCAACATGAAATCAAGACTGAAAATCATTGCATGAAATTTTGGGTAATATCGGTGATTGCTGTTATGGACTAAGACTGAATAATGACTACTAATACCTGGTCTGAATGATACAGGTAGGTAAAAGCACAGACTGTCAATACTTTAATAGAATTTCATTACAACTATGTTCTGCATGGTCTTGGTGTCACCTTAAAAGAAATTTCTTGGTTTTCCAAATAAGCAATCCAAAAGTCATCATTCAGGAGGTGTACTTTCATTGCACTGTACTTGTTTTTGGGTACTAGTATGTTTGAAATAAGGTTAAGAAGTCCCAAAGTTGGAATTTCTTTACAGTTAGTGCTAAATAGCTATCAGGATAGCAAAGAATGGTAGATAAAAAATTAAGACAAACATCTCTAACAATAGTAAAGGATGATACGATACAAAGCAAAAATATATAAATTTCTAAAAACCTATACAGTCACAAAAAAAAATATTAGCAAGAAAGATTCAATTACTTCTCTTTTCTACTTTTTATTTTTTTAAAACACGGTATTAGAGGTATATACTCCCTTTGTTTACCTTTTCTGTTTTAACCTATAACAACAGAATTTAGTCAAATATTGTATCCAAGCTCGAACCCCTCATGGCTACTGTGAAAAATTAACCCTGTCTTTGGCTGAAACCTAGAACAAAGCATCACAGGATAGGCTAAGATTGCTTTTACTGTTTTCTTGGGTAACAACAGATCTCTTGAAGTCAAGCAATGATTTTTAATGGAGAAAAACTTGAATTATTGGAACTTAATTGTATGGTTTTATTCCCCCCCAGCTCTATTTACTTCATTAATAAACCACCAAAATGATGAGATGATATTCTGGATGGTAGTGATGTGATTAGTGGAACCTGTTCTCCATTCCAAAAGGCCCCAGATAATGGTGTTTCTAACTGGGCCTGTTGCAAAGTTTGCTGTGCAATACTTACAGCTGTATGCAATGCTGTGAATTTCACAAAGAAATACACTACAGGATAGTTTTGCAGTTTTGCAGGCAGCTTCAAGGTAACCTCTCACTTCAGACTGAGATAGCTCAGATCTCTTTTAATATTTGCTTTCAAAGACACCACATTAGTGTTAAGGAAGGATAAAATACTGCACAGTGAGTCTTTTAAATGGCACTATTTTTATGCGAGTAGATGCATAATGGCAGGCTAATGATTCTGCTCTGTCTATATGTTCAATAAACCAAACTGAGGTTTATATTTAGGCTCTGCATTTAGCCACCAGCTTAATTTCAATTACACAGTCATCATTTGTATTCTCTTAGTTCCTGTGCTCTCCACTGGGGAGTTACAGCAGAATTTCTTTAGGCACTGTAAGCCTATGTGGTAACAAGTGATGACTTCTGTCTGAAGAGGTTTCCTGTTTAAAGAGGGACTGCTCTGTTCCACTGTCAATAAATAAGGGCACATGGGAACAAAAGGGAACATTCCCTTCTCAGGATTAGTGTACTTGAGATTTTAACTGTTCTCTTGTCTTCTGTGTTATAATGTCACTTTCTCTGCTCTGAGGTATGACAGATTATATGTCGAATTGTGAAGCCTCATATTCCCCTGTAAGAAATACACAACCGGATATTTAAAAACAGCAAGATGGAATAATTTGAACTTTTAGTCTGAAATACTGACTAACATCTGCTTTCACAGCCCATAATGGGGTTCAAGAACCTTCCTAATTGCCTACCACCTTGATGGATCCATGAGGAGTAATTACAGCAATTAATATTTCAAAACAACACAGATTAATTAGATTTCACCAAACATTTATTTCTATCTTCATATTTACTCTGTCAGGAATTCTTTTCACTGCTTTTTATTTAGTGTGATTTGGGTTTGTTTTGGTGTTATGAACACTTCTGACATAGACCAATATTGGGCAGTTCTAATAATGAGGACAGACTTGGTACCTGAGTGAGACATTTCAGCATGGTTATCTATTTTATTTTTAGTTCACACCTTATAGCTTCTGTCAGCTTATTCCAAGAGGACTTTGGGATACCATAAGGAACAGCAAAACTTTCAAAGCAAAATGAAAACTCTTGCAGAATTATTTTTAAGTGCTCTTTGATAGCAACTGAAAGAATTCTCTTCATTTTATGAGTGCAAAGTGCAAATGCGTCAACGGCAATGGCATTTACAATTTAACCTACAACATCAGTGTATGCAAAGTCATATAAAAGATTTCGTATTCATAGCTGTATTCAAAACGCTGCCCATAATGATGGTGCTTACATTCTTAGGAGTCAATGAGAAGTGTCTATACGTCTTTGAAAGTTTTGACCTTCATTTGAAGGTGCTGAAATGATCTTTCTGGTTGTTTGAATTCCTTGGGGAGAAAAGGGGAAAATTTTGAGGATGGAACAAGACAAGGAGGGATTATTCCCTCCCCTCCTTTTTTTTCCCTTTTTGTTTTACCTTCCTACAAGTTTACTGCTTTGACACTTGGAAAGAAATGGGCTTCTCTGTATGTTCAATCAAGCAAGAATGGTAATAATTCATGAATGTTATATGCCCTTTTCTCATCTGATTTTTTATAATTATTTTGTCTGCATTTGGATCCGTAGGCAATCTTGAAGGGGTCCTGCTCTTCTGTGAGGGATGCGTGGTAGGGACCTAAGTTTTGTAACACAGTTTTTCATAGCAAATGGAATTATTATGAATCTTCCAAAGCTCTTCATGGTTAGTGAAGGGATACAGAATCAGATATAAGGGACCAGAATCAAGATCTCTGTGTGTTCTGGCAGATTTATTCAAACAACCAATTTATCAGATACTCCATGACAGGTGGTACCTCAGCTTCCCATTTATAAACAGGGTAGCACAAAAATCTTTTAATGTCTTCTGTAAATATAAATAGATGATGCCTTTCATCAATATACACTGTGAGGTTACAGTCAAACTGCCTTGTGTTAAAGTGACATCCATATTCCTTCTATGGATAGGTCCTAACATCAGGGAAAAGTAAAAAAAAAGGGTGCAAAACATATGCATGTATTCCTTAGTCAAGTTGTTGGGTGCAGAAATATCTGAGCCTATTTACTTAGATTTTTGTTCCTATTGAAAGTGTCTTTTTTCCCTGAATCTACATTTGTCTTCTCAACTATTTCAGACACATCCTGCAGATACAGCTAATTAAGAGCCAACCACTAGTTGGAGTTTCCCTCAGTGCTTTCCACTGATTTGTTTTTGTTTATGATGTGCTTTGTTTGCTTCATTTCAGTGATACATTTGTGCAGTCTTATTTAGCCTTTAGAGCATCAAGTTACTGGAGCATCAGTGCACACAGCATGAAAAGAAATGAGTCATTCACCCATTCCCAATCTTTTGTTTCCTCATCTGATTGAAGGGTTCAATAAATTACTGTGGTTCATAATGACTATAAAAGTTAAACACTATTTTTATCTATTCAGCTGTGTTTTAAATACAGCATTGGGATCTATCATTCTGTCATGGAGAGAGGCTCTGGAAGCATTTGACAACTTATAATCTTTCCTCCTTCACATATTCATGAGACAGAAAGATTATGCATGCAAGCAATAACTTTACACATTAATTATTGAGTCAGATATCAGGAAGACCATAACTTCATGAAAGACAATGCACAGAAATACTTTGATTTGAAGAAAAGATGAAGTTCAGGGGTAAAGATCCCAAGATCTGAATAACAGCAGATAATTTCCTGTCCTTCCTCCTCTATTCTTTAGCTAAGTGTTGGGCATAACTATGTTAGGAAAAGTCCCTAAGGAAGAGCAGAAGTGAACAGCAGGAGATACAGCTGTTCACTGGGCTCATTAATGGGCTTGGGCAATGCCTAACCAGTGCTGATTACAGATGGTGCAATGAGATCCTTCTCTCAGTGAATCAGTTGTGTTTCTTAGCATGCTGAAAGGAGTCTGCAGGGCCATGACTGTATCACTTTCTACATTCCTTTTTCCTGGAAGAAGATGAAGCCAGCCAGTTACCTTGCCTAGACCATGCAGCAAGAGTCATGGGCTTCTACTACATCCTTCTGCCCTCTATATTGCCTCATTATTTGATTTAATGAATCAATGCACCTGTCTCGGTACATCGAGCACTGGTAAGGTAGCCTCCTAATTTGTTCATGAAGGTTGGTGACTCATACTACTGATTTCAAGTAATTCAACTGGCTGTGTTGTGGAAGCCCCTGCACTCATTCTTAGACTATTACTGGTTTTTTGATGCTAGCATTATAATTCATCCTGGTGTTATACAGGAATAATTCACTGGAATAATTTGTTCAAAAGAGAGAGAAAAGAACACTTCTATTGCTGTTTCATCTACACTCTGTAACACAGAAACAATGCTTGGTAGGAGTTAACCCATGCTCCTGAATAATCTTTTGCAGATTAAAAAACAGAGGTATACTGAGCAATTATTTTCATTCAAGTGACATTTGAATTTGACACTTCCCACAGCCCTTTTTATTCCAATAACATGGGCAGGATATGAAATAAATTTAGTGCAGGATCAAAGATGGCTGTTGTTTTTAACCTGCAGAGTCTCATGATAATCTCTATAGACTAGAGCCCTCTGCTTAAAAAGAATAAATACTCTGTTTCTAGTGATTTGGGGGGTTTTCTATATATTGCTTATGATAAGAACAAAACAGTTACAGTTATCTATATCCTTGTATGTAAGTGAACAAACACAGCAGCAATGACACTTTGGAACCGTTGCATAATTTGTGTGTGTTCACCTGTATATCCTGCTATACAAAGCTCAGATAAAGACATCTGAATTGTGTTATTTGGAATTGCTAATCTTTTGTATTTCAGAGGCTTTATTCTACTGTTATGCTTCTTTTGCCAGAAATTGTGTTTGTGTCTCCTAGCACACACTTCTTTTTTTTCTTTTTTTTTTTGAGATGTGCATTTGAGATGTGGTGTGCTTTGAACTCCACAGCATTCTGCTGGACAAACTGACTGTTCATTACTTGGATGGGTGTACTCTTCACTGGGTGAAAAACTGGCTGAATGACTGGACCCAGAGTGTGGTGGTGAGTGGAGGAGTTACATCCAGTTGGTGGCTGGTCACACCAGGGCTCAGTACTGGGACCAGTTAGTCCTGTTTAATATCTTTAGCAAGGAGCTGGGTGAAGGGGTTGAGTGCACCCTCAGTCAGTTTCCTGATGACATCAAGCAGGTGTTGATCTCCTGGAGGCCAGAAGACTGGAGATGGATGTGAACTGACTGGATTGATGGGCCAAGGCCAGAGGTGTGAAGGTCAACAATGCGAAGTGATGGGCCCTGCCCTTGGGTCAAAACAACCCCATGCAGTGCTACAGGCTTGGTCAAGAGTGTCTTGAGAGCTGCTTAGCAGAAAGAATTTTCAGCCAGCTGACCATGAGCCAGCAGTGTGCCCAGGTGTCCAAGGACATCAGTGACATGTTGACCTGTATCAAGAACAGTGTGGCCTGCAGGACCAGGGCAGTGATCATTCCCATGTACTTGGCAATAGGTGAGATCACACCATGAGTAATGTGTCCAGTTCTGGGCCTCTCACTTCAAAAAGGGCAGTGAGGTGCTGGAGTGTGTCCACAGAAGGCCAGTGGACCTCGGGATGGGTCTAGAAAACATGTGGTGTGGGGAGCAGCTGAGGGAAATGAAGGGGTTCAGAGAAGGTAAACTCTAGGGCTCAGAGAGGACTTCATCAGTCTCTACAACTACCTAAGAGGAGGTTGTAGTGAGGTGGGGGTCAGTCTCCTCTGCCATCTCTCAAGAGAAAGGACAAAAGGAAATTGTCTTAAGTTGTAACAGGGAAAGTTCAGATTAGATAATAGAAACAAATTTTCACTGAGAAGTGGTTAGGCATTGGAAAAAGTTGGTAAGAGAGGTGGCGGAGTCATTTTCTCTGAGAGTGCTCAAGAGGTGTCTGAATGTGGCACTTGGAGATATGGTTTAGGGACAATTATGGTTGTGCTAAGTTGATGGTTGGACAGATAATCTTGAATAATTGTGTGGTGGAAGGTTGGACAGATAATCTTCCAACCTTGATGATTTTGTGATTCTGTGAACTTGTCTTGAGATCCTACAGTAGATCTTGTGCTAGAACATAAGACAAACCATTAGGTGTTAATTACAGTCAGTACTACCGACTGACTCAAAATGAGAACACTGAATATCTTTTTATGCAAGCTATTTGATTCTTTGATCAGAGAAAACTGAAAGATAAGTTGAAATTTCTTTATAGAACATTCAGGAAGATTAATGCTGTCATAGTTTTTAAATAAATTACTTGATGTGCAAGTGTAACTGTTTTAAAGGTAGCTGGCAAAAACAACACTCTTGAGAATTAATTTCTATGTTACTTAGAAGTAAGTAAAATATGTTGCTGTATTGATTCTGTTCCTAATTTATGTGCTTGGAAAAAGCATAACCTGTTATGAACAAATAGTATAAAGACTTTGCAAAACAAATACATATCTTAATTTTCAAAGAAGTGCAGGATGGGCATATTGATTTCTATAAACTATTGCATTTCCCAGATTGTTTCATATTTTTTTGATGAATCAGAAAATGTTGGGTGCAAATGTGTATTGTGCAGTTCCACCACAAGCTTTTGGGAAGTCTGTATTTGTTTTTCTCAAAACTCCCTTAATGATCACTAATTAATCAATAAACATTTTTTTCTTTACCACCTATAGGAGAAATATCATAATAATTCATCTTGAAATTCTGTGATTTTCTGTGTAATGGAAAGCCATGATCATCTTGGTGCAATGTAGTTCAGCAGAGGAAAGAGTTTAAAATTAAAGAAAAATGTTTTAGTAGGAGGGTGACCACACACTGGAAAAAGTTGCCTTGAGATTTCATGTCGTCTCCACCTTTGGAGTCATTCAAAACAAACTGGACACCGTCCTGGGCAGCCAGCTATAGGTCACCCTGTGCTGAGGAGAGGGGTTAGACTGGATGGTCTCCAGGGGTGCCTTTCCACCTCAACTATTTTGTGATCCCTGTTGATGGCACTTAGTGACTTAGATTAGCTGAAAAGACTTTCCCACAAGGACACATTAATCTGTTGAATTTTGCGGCATGGCTTCATGGCAACAGTTTCATTTTCCCATTAATACAAACAAATTAATTTCAATTAGAGATAATGTATTGCAGTCCTGTAGGAGTAGAATACTTCGTCCATCTGTTTTCTAAGTTGAGATGGTGTGAATTCATTTTAATAGGCTGAATTCTGAGTGTTGTTATGTATGTCAATGCAAAGGAAAAGATAAAACACTCCTCAGTATGTGTATCTGGTTTACATATTTATGCAGATATTACTGTTAATTTATCTTATGCTGTGTTTTCTTTTTTACTTGTGTAACAAACAGAAAACTGGAAGGTCACTCATCACTTGGCTACTCAGGAACTTGTTCCCTTGCATCAGGCTCTTGCCATAACTGCCTGGACTTAACATTCACAGAAAGAGGGGAGCTGAAGTGGAGCTGAAGGGAGCTCACTTAGGAGAGCTGCTCCTCCTGTTTTTCAGGTTTTGGAAGCATACATGCCCTGTTGTCCAGTTTATGGTTCACTTTTTAGCCTTTGTGCTGCCTAGTGGGGCTCTACTTCACTGAGATATTTGGAGGCATTCTTAAATTTGAGTTTGTTTTCATTAAGTATCTATATGCAGGAAACAAATATATGAGCTTCCACACAGCTTGAGTTCCAGACACATCTCCTAGTTACCATGGACTGCATCTAGTCAAGGCCTTTGTATGGTTTGTACAGCTGTCTAGGAATTAATGTGATTCTTCAGACAAATACATAATTTCATTAGGAACACAGACTATGAATGAGCTCAAAACTCTTTAGCATTGCTAAGAGTTTGTCCATGGGGTCTTATACAGAAAATCCTGAGTTTATTTCCTAGTGTTAGCCATGCCATGCAAGATCTAGCTCCAGAGATGAAACCACATTAGTGTAGCAGCATGCTTGAGTTGTTGAACTCTGCTTAAGCACCTGTGTTCATGCTGATAACTTAGTTTTTGATCCAGTTTTGTTTGGAAAGATTGTACAGATCAATCATTAAAGCTTTTATCTACTTCCTAGCAGAAGCAGAAGGAACGGGTGAAGGCTGACATGTAATTTCTTACCCTTTTGTGTCAATGCAACCAGGGCTTGTTCTGTGTGAAACTTTTTACAAGAACAGGTAGTGATAGCACAAGCGGGAATGGCTTTAAACTGAGAGTAGATTTAGATCAGATATAAGGAAGGCTTTCTTTACTGTGAGGGTGGTGAGGCACCAGAACAGGTTGCCCAGAAAAGTTGTGCATGCTCTATCTCTGGAAGTGTTCAAGGCCAAATTGGACAGTGCTCTGAGCGACCTAGTATAGTGGAAGGTGTTCCTGCCCATGGCAGGGGGGTTGGAACTAGATGATCTTTAAGGTCCCCTCCAACCCAACCCATTTTGTGATTCTATGAAACACAGAATTGCACCATTTGACTTGTGAGCAGATTTCATGATGTTGCAGATTGGTGTGCACACACTACTTTATCTGCCATTCCAAATTTTTCTCTATTCAGAAGTTATTTTATTTGAATTTTTTAGGTGGTGGTGGTGTTATTTTCCCTGAAATTATATTGATCTTCAGTGTCATAAGTCATGATCATGTAATTTTGATACAGCATGCTGTGAAAGCTCAGCATTTTTGCATTTTGCCTTTAAGAAACACATGAATGTGGTCTTGCATGGGGTTTACATAAAGAAAATACCTGTGTCCATCTGTACTACCAATTTTCAGATCAAGTTATTTCAGGGGGAAAATGCTTATGAAAATGGTTTAATTTGCAGTATAGAATCAGAAGCATAGAATCATAGATTAGTTTGGGTTGGAAGGGACCTCTAAAGGTCATTTAGTCCAAGCCCTTTGCAGTGAGCAGGGACACATTCAACCTGTTCCAGTGTTTCACCACCCTCATAATAAAAAAATGTCTTCCTTATATCTAGTCTAATTCTATACTCTTTTAGTTTAAAACCATTACCCCCGTCATATCAAAATATTGTGTTTGGCTTGTCTCTTGACATTTGAGGTAGGGCTTGTTTGGTTTTGTATTCTGATTTTGTTGCTCTTCTGAACACTGAACCTCTGCTCAGCAGTGGTGGCTTTTTTTGGGTAAGCCTGGGTTACCTTTCAATTAGATACTAAAGTGAGGCTGGGTTGTATATATAGTTTCATGTGTATTACTTACACTGTATAAACTATTCAGATTGTCGATAGTTTTCCATTGTTCCATGAAACTTCTTGGGAAAATATATTTCTTTTTCATTAATTCCAGCTATAAATAAAGTAATGGAGAAACAGATAGAGATGGGTGTAATGTTTCCTGTTGTGATCTTTGAGGCAGGATGGATGAATGAGTCATTCATTTAAGTAGCAGTGCTGATAATGAAAGCTTCAAGGAAGATATTAAATTCTGTCATTGCGATCTGCCTGTGCTTGGGCTCTGGATCCTGAAAGCGACACTCCCAGACTGTCCAGGTCTGCTGCAACACAGCCTGCTCTGGCAGTTGCCTGCTGATGCTTTGCCTGTTGACCCCTTTTACCATCAAAGATACTGAAAGCCAGACTATTACTGTGTGAAGTGGAGAGTCCTTCTGGAAGTGATGCTGAAATGCATGCAGCCTCACTGCTGGGGAGAAGGCAGGGCTGCTGCTCTTGAGAAGGAAGCAGAGAGTCACTGAGTTTTTAAAAAAAATGCTTCATTTCTGTGTTTGTGTGTGCACTGAAAGAGTTTTGGTGTGTTTTGCATGCTACTGATGTTATAGTACATGTGGTTGCTGCTTGTTTTCAGCTGATGTCTCCACTGCTCTTTTTCCTCTCACAACTGAATATCAGTTTCTGCCCTTGTCTGATCTACAATTTCCGCCCCCTGTAACTTATGCCTCCCACTATTTCTCACAGAAAAATAATGAGTTCTACTGATTATTTTCCTTATTTCTTCCCACTCCCTCAGCAACAAGCCTCACTAGCCTTTCCACTCCAGGAAGAGGGAAATGAAAATAGCAACAAAATTAGTAATTCTTCTGTGGCAGGCTCTTATTTGCTACTGTCAGTGCTCTGCCATAACTCAAATTCCTTGGGAGGAGGGTTAAAATCCAAGTAGTTGCTGTACATCTTGCTGCACAGGAATTTAATAACACACCAGTTTTTCAGTTGCATGGAGCTACTGAGGGGACACTTAAATACAATTTTCTTATGACTATATTAGCAAGGAGGAGCCAAACCACCTTCTTTGAAGAAACAAATGCTCTTTAGATCATTACTGCTTGCTGTTAGAAAAAAACAAAGTAAAAAAAACCAAAAAAATTTATTAGCTTAGGCAAGAGATTTGTTTCTTTTATATGTCTGAGTTATTTTGAGTACTTTTCTCTAGAACAGCAATAAAAGTAGATGCCACATTCTTGCTGTATTTAAAGCAATTTTCACAAATTTAAACTGGTAATACCAGGTCCATTTTGTTTCTATAATAAAATGCTTGTAGCAAGTATGGAATACTCCATCTAGGCCTGATTTCCAACTGAAATCAGGTATGACAGAGATTGTCAAACTCAATGTGTTCTATCTGGTTAGCAGTAATTTTGGGTGGTTTTTTTGTTTGTTTGGGTTTTGGGGTTTCTTTTATTTGTTTTGGTTGGTTGGCTTGGCTTGGGGTTTGGTTTGGGTTTTTTTTTTTTTTGTATTTGCTAAATAGAACTCTGACATTTCCTGGAAAAGGTCTGGGATAAATTTTTGATAGTCTGTAAAAATCCATATGAGCAAACATGGCTTAACACTAATTCATGGCATGCTGAAGTCAGAGATGGCATCCTAGTGCTGAAAGAATGTTTTTCACCACTACGATTTGCCTCCTGTCTGTTCTTTCATATCACTTCAATCTTTCATAGTGAAAGCCATGAACAACAAATGCTACTTTACTCATGCTCCAAAGCTTCCTGGCTCATCTCCAGTGGTTGTTGTGAATCAAAGTCTAAGCTTAACAGCTGAGTTTGTCTCCAGGGACAGCCACCTTCCCCTTCTTGCAAGGCATGGGGGGATGTGGGTTTTTTCATAATACCACTTTGCATGCCGACTGCTTTTAATACACTGGTTGCTAGGGCTCTGCTTCTCAGGTGCTGTAATCCTGCTTCTTTCTTGTAGACAAGTAAGTGGATTGCTAAGGATTGCCTGAATTCAGATCCAAGGTGAAACTCAGAAGGTGCAACCATGCACCATGATCCTGAGGGTAGTTAGATGCAAGTGTGTAAGGGGTAAGGTGACCATAGCAGTGACAGCAAAATTGTTCTCAGACAAGAACTGGTAAAGCTGGTAAAGTTTTGAACCATGATGGTGCAGGAAATAGAGGATTTTTCTGTTGGCTTAGTGGTCTCTCAAATGATACATTGCTTCATACTTCACTGAGGTGAATGTTTTGCTTAATCTGAGTGGTCTTGCTAGAGAAATTGAGTCTGATTATGTATTGTGGAAAATATATTGGCTCTTTCTATAGATAAAGTAAATTTGACTTGGATGGAAGATTTTTTTTCTTTTACAGGATAAGAAAGCATTTTTCTCTCTTCACATCACTGGTTGACCTAGCTATTGCGTTTAATTCTCTTTTAATGACACTTTTCTTCAAATTGGAAAAATTTTCCTGAGAACACCTGGGTTTCCATTTGCTGAAACATCTTCCTCAGAATTACTCATCCTCATCCCTTTGGCACACCTTTGTATTTTTGAGATTCATTCGCCTCATTTTGCAAAGTGTCAATCACAGGTTCTCCTTCTTACTTAGTTCTTTCTTTTGGCTGATCATTTTGCTTTCTGTTCTCTCACCATTACCCACTTATTCTTCTGTGAGCTCTGCTGCTTACCTGCCACTCTTGTCTGTTCCTCAGGGATGAGAGCAGACCTCATCACTCTCTACAACTACCCAAAAGGAGGTTGTAGCAAATTGGTCTCTTCTCCAAAGTAACAAGCAGTAGAACGAGAGGAACTGGCCTCAAGTTGCACCAGGGAAAGTTTTAGACAGGATATTAGGAAAAGTTCCTTCACTGTAAGGGTGGTCAGGCACTGGAACAGGCTATCCAGGGAAGTGGCTGAGGGTCCATCTCTGAAGGTATTTAAAAGACATAGAGCTGTTGCACTTAGAGACATGTTTTAGTGGTGGAGTTGGCAGTGATGAGCTAATGGTTGGACTTGGTGTTCTTAAGGGTCTTTTCCAACCTAAGTGATTCTGTGATTCTGTGATTCAGTGATTTGCAGGCATCTTTGCTCTTCTTTCCTTCCATTTTGCATCTTAATTTTTCAGGGTGTTTGGAGAACTCCAAACTTATCCTTTGAGCTTTATTCTTCTGTGTAAATGGTTTTGCTTTTGCGTCCTGACTTCATGGCCAAAAGTTTTCCATTCATCTCATCTAGGTATGCGCTGTCAAAATCTTTTTTTTTTTTGCCAGATTTATAAGTTTTCAGTGTATCTGGCCATAACTGTACTGTCATATAATTTCATTACCCATACAAATTAAGCCTTCATCCGTATCTCTGCCATTAGTCTGGGAATACTTTCTTTGGTGGAGCTTAGATTACATTTCTTACACGTACATATTCCAGAGCATGTTTAGCATCATCTGAGTGGTTTTTTAAATGGTCTTCTCTTCTCGTCATGTCCCATCTTCTGCGGCCTCTGAAACCATTCAGATAGTATTTCCTGCTCCTACCTGTGAGTGTAAAAACACTAAAAAAGAAAGAAACAGCTTCCAGGAACCTCTCCCACCTTTACACTGACATCTCCATTGTGCTTCTGTGTTGTTGACTTTCACTGTTTTACCAGTGAGCTTTAGTTAAGGCTAAAAATGTACTGAAATAAACTTTTATAGGGTTTATTCCGCAAACATGGTTTATGTGAAGGTTTCAATTCTTTCATTCCCCTCCACTGGAATAACCTTGCTCTAAAGTTGCAAAGAACTGTTCCTAAATAGCTGGAGGGAGTAAGGAGTTGCATCTACCTTCAGATTTCTGTATTAGGGGCTGCTATCTCTGGGAACACTATGTTCTCCATACATTCATTAGTGGGGAAATAGGCAGATTTAATTTACAAGTTACTGGACGTGCTTATAAAAAGTACTTTGGGGGAGAACAGGTACACAAATTACTACAGCATGTAGCTTTGATGCATTTTTTCTCTATGCAGAAAGGTACAAACCTTCAGGGTTCACTGGATAGGCCCAGATTTCTCTGCTCAGTTGTTCTTTGGCTTGGCAGATTTTTTTTTTTTTGCTAGGCTTTTATAGTGAATATTGCTTTTTCCTTGAAAGGATTGCATTTTTTTTTTAGGGTTCACTGGATAGGCCCAGATTTCTCTGCTCAGTTGTTCTTTGGCTTGGCAGATTTTTTTTTTTTTTGCTAGGCTTTTATAGTGAATATTGCTTTTTCCTTGAAAGGATTGCATTTTTTTTTTTTATAGCCAGCAATCTCATTTCTGATGAAGTTTTAAATATTTAATAGAGCAACTGGTCTGTAGAAAGAACTATTTGCATTGTCTTTGTGTTCTTACACGATGACTGAGGAGATTGACAAAGCAGTACTTTGTGTAGTATCTATACTTATTTCCAAAACAGAAGAGGATAGATGTTTCCAATTTAGTGTAGAATTCCCTACAGTACTTATCAGGCTTTACAGTCTTAACATTTTTAATCAGTTGTAAAAGATCCTCTTACTCTGTGATTTATATAATAGACCTTAGTTTTTCTATTTTTGCTTCATTTGACTTCAGAATGTTTCCAATGCCATAAAAAAAAATTGACTTTTTGTTAATCTTACTTTCATCTTTAATTTTTCCATGTATCAAAGTTGATAACAGTATCACTGTTTAAGCAGTGACTTTTAAAGACAGAAATGATTAGTCATTTTCAACCAAAAGAGATACAATCATTAATATCATGCATATGACTGAAATTTTCCTCAAAATCTTATTGACCAAAATTTTCAAGGGACTAATGACTGGTCATGTGTTTTGAATTCTCCAGCTGCTGGAAGGCTTTTAATGTTTTCTGGGGAACACTGGGGACTCTTCTTTCTCTCTCTTCCCTCTTGAGAGAAATTATGGGAGGAATTGCAAGTTATATAAAACTTCCCTGCCACTCCCAGAAGTTCATCTTGTGTTGTAGTCTGACAGCCTCTGTACTAATGGGAAAAATATTTCCATTCAGTTTCAAGCACCTCTTTTTCCCATTGATGGTGTTTCCTTCTGTCCAGTGCGTGACACTGGCCAAGGGCTGAGGCTCTTCCAGACATCACTGTTTTCAGTGGGCCACCCCACTGAGAACAGACACAAAGTAGCTGGTGGCAGAGTGGGTCAGGACTGATAGCAGCTGGTAGAGAAGAGCCAGGCTGGCTGCACAATGCGACTGCTGCATTTTGCATCTACAACTTAAATACACAGGTTAATCTGCTGATTGTGGCTGACCAGCAAAATAAAGGTCAGTTCCAGCCAAGGCAGAAATCTTGGCAAGAGCACATCTTCTTTAGCAGTGATCCTTCTAGAAATTTTGGGGCTAATTCACACTATAAACCTGATCTTTTGCTCTCAGAATTAGGAAGAATATTAAGGTAAGGGTAATTGCTTCAGTATTGGGCTCTTCATAGGAGTCTGAGTTAACTAAGTGGAAGAAAATTGCCTTAATTTTAGTGTTTCAGAGCACTGTTGTGTTTGTCGGGAAGGTTTGGAAACTGATCTCATATCCATCTTTTTTTGTGTTGGAAATAGGGGAGCTGTCACTGGTAGGCTTTAATTACTTGTTGCATGTGTTTCAACTAGCTTGAAAACTGCTGTCTCTGATTGCTGAATTTTATTCAGGTCATCCAAACAGGAGGCTGAGTATAAATACATGTGGCTCCTAATTATACCTGTTCTCTCCAACTCAGTCTTACCAGTGTCCTTGCCTGCTCATGAAGCTCTATCAAGACAGATGAGCAAAGAGGGAGTTACTTTCAAGGACTTTAAACAAGTGCACACCTGTAGAGTGATACATAATGTTTCTGGCTGGTCCTTTGAGAACCTTTGGGTCACTGGTTTGTCTTTGCTATATGCACTCTTCTTGAAATCTGTAAACTCCGGGTTACTTGCAGTGAAGAATTTACTACTTATGCTTCAAATCATAGTGGGGAAATGAAGGATTGTGTTGTTTTCTAAACTTTGCTTCTAAAAAGCTGTTACTCCTTCATTCAAACTCCTTCAAAAGCTGTTATTTCTTTGTTCCATATTAGATACTTTTCTGCAGAGCCAGCCTTTTTGGGTGCTGCGGAGAAGCATTGTTTCACAGATGCCATTAAATTTGGGGCAAAGATTTTAAGAGCCATAAGTCAGTGTCTCTACAACAGATTAAATAGAGAGCCTTGTAACAAGAGGCTAGTGCACAATCTGGCCAGTTGGCAGCAAAAAAGGAAAAATTTGCTTAAGAGTGAGGGTAAGAGCATTTTAGCTTGGAACTACTCAGTAGATGATGCAGTTGCTAGGAAATGTCTTTCATTTCTGGAAAAAGTCTTGAGGTGAAAGCTAATCAATAAAGTAGATCCAGTGTGATGTCATTTGTTGCCATGGTTTCTGAACTTAGTAGTCTGTTATCTGCAAATAGTATTGATGGTTGCTATGCAGTTGAATCTTTTCATATTGTTGTTTTACCATTATTAAGCACTTTAATCTTAGCTAAAGCTTCAAAGAGCAGACCACTTAGGAGTTTAAATGTTTTGATAGATAGGCTTCTATTACAACCCTAAAATATCTTGAATTTTACTACCTAATAAACAACAGGCGATTTTGGTGATTAAATCTCCACAAAGCAGTTGACATTTTCTAGTAAATTAATCTGCAAATTAAATATCTCTGTGGAATTAGTGCTATGACTCATTACATGGCAGATCATGTGAAAAGAGGGGAAAGCAGTCAATCCCCTGGGTGATAAGGCAGTCAAATGTATAAAGCTCTAAATGGCTCAAAAGCCATCACGTCTTCTTGAACAATGGCCTTGTGTTTCATGTATCTTTCACTATGGGATTGTGCCTCTTTATTATATTTGGCTTTTGCTGAAAAATATTTTGTAGCAGCTTATGCTAAGCATCAGGCAGCTGAACAGGCTGAAAAGGAAATGAGACTTACTTTTCCTGATAGCTGTCAAGATGAAGAGAAAGCATTCTCAGGTCAGATCCTTTAAATCAAACATAACTTCATTTTTAATATTCTGTGGAGAAAATGTTAGTTTTAGTAGAATGCTTTGTATCCTTTGTTGATTTAGTTAGATACTCTTTGCAGTATTTTTTCTTCATAGTTTGAGTTTTTGAAAGCATTTTGGGGAGGAAGAATAAAAAAGAGATGAGGAGAGGAAGGGAAGTTAAAAATCAGATGACGGCTTTCTGAATTCTAGTGTTTGTGCATCTTCAGAGTGGCATTTGCTGTGCTGTCTATTTTTCTCTTTTTCCCCCAAAGTATTCCTTTTCCTCCCCTTCAATTTCCACTGTTCTCTGCCTTAACAACACATTTCTTTAGAAAGTGTTTTGCCACCTTCTTTCTTGTCCTCTTCACACATCTCTCCTCTATGTGGTGACTTTGACTATCACCTTTCTTTCAAACAGAGAAGTAATTGCCTTCCTAGTCCTACTTGTCCCCTTAATATAGTGAGTGAACTGCCAAGGATGCCCTCCCAGTGGGAGAGCCTGAGGAAGATGTCACCAGGAAAAGTGATGCATCCGGCTAAAATCCTACTCCTGCAAAGTGGGCAGGGGTGTTCTGGATAACTCCTCTCCTGGAACTCCTCTAGAAATTCCCTGCTGGCTATGAAGAAATGCAACTGGAGCTTTCGAGTGTATCCTCTAAGCAGGGCTACTGAGAGCAGGCAGATGGAGGAGACATGTCGGCTTGATGATGATAGCAGATGTCAAGTTAACAATCTGAAAAGGAAACTAGCAGTGCAGCAGTACTTCTTACCAAAATTTTTAAAGAGAGGGAGGGAAAAAAAAAAAAAAAAAAGAAACAAAAAAGAAAGACCACATGGAAAAGGAGATACAAATCAGTATTGCTGATTGGCAGGAGCTCTAAAAGACTATCTGATGCCAAATCTGTAAAATGGTGCTGTTGAGTGGAATTATCTAAAGAAGTATTTCACTATTAAGCTGTCACAAAGAAAAAGCATTTACTTCAGGTGCCATATGCCAACTGTGCAATCAGGCTTCCAGTCATACATCGTGTGTGTTCTAAAACTGGGGGACAAGTCTCAGCCATTTGAAGTTGCTCTTGCGTATAAATTGCTTTTACAATACTGGATATTCAGTTGCTTGCTTCAGTTCACTGTTGTGAAAGTTGTGTTTTTTGGGATAGCATACTTTTATTTCTTGAGATTTTTTATCTTAGGGTTATTTGGGTTCTTTGTGTTTTGAGGTTTTTTACCCTTAAGGACAAACTAAATTGTCAGACCTTTTTTAGTGCTCTTTCACATCATAAAGCAATTCAATTTATAAAAGACTAAAAGAAACATACCTTTTCTTTCTAAGAAAATATGCCCATTTTGCCTGTTATTTGAGGGAAAGCTTGGTACCTTGTACAAGTGAACAACTTGGTAAAACACACAGTAGTGGAAAGTCTCAGGCAGTCTTTAACAAAAGACTTTCTTAATTTGTGAATTTCTGCTGTTTTTCTTAGGCTAGATATTTATACCAAGAGCCTTTGCCAGACACTGAGTGTGGGTGATAAGCAGACATGGGAGTTAAAGTACCCTCTCTTAAAGGGAAAGGGTAAAGTCTGCAGAGCCACCATGGCATGGCTGCGTTGCACACGCCTGTGAAGCCTTTCAATCTGCCCCTGGCCTTTTCACATGGGACTCTGAAGTTCCATGTAACACTGGATGGCCCCGTGTCACTGGGAACTTAAAATAGATTTGGAGTAGGTTTTCCAAGCATGATATGGAAATTAAAATAAAAACGTGAAGCAACAAAATCATTTCGTGAAAGTACCCTGGAGATAAAGCAGCCTGGAATAAGAAGTTACCAGCTATAGCTACAAGTCTTTGAAATGTAGGATATAGTTATATGATAGTTGATTACATTTATTTCAGACCTGTTGATAGTGCTGAATGTAGTAGCTGATGCAGTTATAGCAGCTGAGAGGTGACCAGTAAGACTAAGAAAAATACAGATATTTAACCCCAATTATATACTTCAGCTATTGTTCATGTTATTTAAATAAAAATCTCAGAATTTGCTGCTAAAAGTTTACTTTAGTGTACAAAATTCTTGAAAAAAAAGGAGTACAAAAATCTGAAGTTTGGAAATTACTTTAGATTTATTAAAGCAATTTTCATTTCATTTTATGTTGGTTTGATTCAGCTAAGCTCTTCTCTGGAGCTGTTATATCTTTAGTTGAGGTCTTGGGTCAGTCATGCTGCAAATAATCTCTTTTTATGAGTAGACTCAAGGCATGTTTACTTTCTGTACATTGATTTAGAAGGAGAAAGATTCCAATCCAGATCCAAACAAGTAGTTGTTCTTGTAATAATTGCAGAATGTTTTTTCTTATGTAGGAGGCGATAAATGCACAATTTTTTTTTTTTTTCCATAATGTATTGCAGGAAACAAAAAGTGCTTGTTGCTTTAACATTTTGTGGAAAACCCAAGTTTCACCCAATTTCCAAATTATCTCCACACAAACAAGTCCTCCACCCCAAGCCCCTAACAGCCTAGTAGAGAAATCCTGTGCAGACCAAGAAAAGAAATCCTTTGTGGTTTTTGTATCTTGTACTGATAAGTTCATTTTTTAGAAGAGGAAATACTTTTCCCAGCATAACCGCAGGTACAGGTTCATCTCTTGCTTGCCTAAAGTCCTTGTAAGAAACTAATCCTGAGATTTTCATCATTTGGATGAGATCAGTCAGATATTCATGCACTCAAAGGGGTTCTAAGGATACTTTTGTACATACTTAAGATGCTTCCAAAGGTTCCCTTTTTCTGACTCCTCATAAACCACCCAACCAACCAGATCCAAGAATTGCCAGCATTTTAAAACCCAAGGATCCCTTCATGTGTAAAGTGGAATTCTTTTTGTCTAGTCAGTACAATATTTTTATACAAATTTTTTTTAAAGCCATTCTAGATGGGAATTAATTCCAGGTGATTTTTGGAATAGGACATACAAAACACACAGTGCATGTCCACTGAGAAATATGTTGCTGTTTCCTGCTTGAGTTTTTCAACACTGATCAAGCTCGGCTGGAGTGTACTGGTGTGAACACCTCAGACTGAGCAAGGCATGGTGATATTGCCCACCCTACTTTTGGCAAGTGTTGCATTTTGTTTGCCAGTTTTGTGGTACTGTTTGTTCCCTTTACTGGTCTCTTTTTCCCTCCACCACTCAGTCAGTGAATTTTCTTTTGCCCTACTTGAATCTGCTGCCTGCTATTACTTCCTTCAGCCACATCTGCTTCCCCACACCCTTTATGTCCACTGAAACTTTGTGATCTTCTGTACAAATTTTCCCATCCCCCTTGTCTGCTTTGCCATTTCTGAACATTATTTTAGGTCATGTTCACATCCAGCATGAAATGAGTTCTGCTGGCAGAAAAACACAGCAGCTTTACTGAATGTGCTCAGGTTGCCTGAGATTACTTGATAAAAAAGAAATTGCAATTTCTGATAGGTAATGCTTTCAGATGTTAAGCCTGGGACAGCCATGGGGCAGAAAAATCCTTACTAAAGGCAGATTCCCTCCTATTTATCAGAAGCCCAAAACACCATTTTTCTGATATGAAACTTGTCTTGCTTTTACCACAGTCTCAGTGCAATTTGGCACTGTATTTCTTACACATTAAAAAAAAAAAATTAAAAATGGCTTTATCATCCTGCACAGAAAAATCCTTTATGTTATAGAGTTACAGACAGGGAAATACAATGAAGTATATTCAGTGTTTATTTTTACATTGAAAGCTATTGCTGTCTCTTCCTCGTATTTTTGCTGGCAATAACAGGGTAGAAATGCTTTATTCCACAAATTATGTACTTCTAGCACAGTGTTTTAAAATTACCTGTACAAAAGAGACTTTCAGTTAACCCATATAGGCATCTGGAAATTCGTTTGAATGCAAGCAGCTAATGGTCACAGCAATTTGCATGGGAGCAGGTTTAATGTAAATCTAGGCACTGTTTAGTTATATTTTTATAAATGTTGGATGTGAGGAATGAAAAAATACTATAGTAAATGGGGAATAAAATCAAAAGCTAAATGCTTAAGGCATTTTTTTTAGAATTCTAGACTCAGTTATCTAATGAACTTGTGTTTTGATGAGATGTGGCACTTTAATTCCCTTTAAAAACAAAAAAACCCAACCTAAGCTGATCTTTTGTCACTCTTCAAGTACTAACAATTATTAGTGATAAGTTAATACTCCTATTGACATCAATGGGAGGAAGAAGTGTGAGGAAATACTAAGACTGTAGGCAAATAAATGTCTCGTATAATTATTCTATTCTTAGCATCTTGCATTGCAATAAGTAGCTTAAGCTTTTCAATGCTAATAACTCATACAACTTCCATCATAATGCTTCCTTCATCTGAAGGCATCAGTTTATGACATTTACTCTCCCTGTTTAGCAAGGAAGAGTGGAAGCTCCTTGCTATAAATTGTCTGAGGTCAACTGATTTCTTTTTGCTCATAAAGTGTAGCTCTTGCACAGATGGTTGAGAAGGTGCAGAATATTATAGTCATTCCATTTTTAATTGTCTCTATATGCCTTGGAATTTAAAGAGAATTGAGGATGTATGGCAGTAGCTTTCCCTGTATAATCAGGTTGCTATGGTAAACCTATTATTCTATACAAAGAAAAAGTATGTTTAGTAAAGCGCCGATCCCTTTTCAGTATAACATGAGCTTCAAATTAGTTCCGAATGATTGAATTTGTTTTGTAAGTATCTTATCACAATAGCTCAGAAAAGGTCACAGAATAAGGTGTGGCTTTTGGTATTTCAGTAGCAGACACATCCTATATAGTTAGCTGTTCAGAAAAAATAGGACTTTAATTCTTTGTTAAATTATCTCCTTAGAGTGAGCCCACTTCACATAATCTAACCAAAATCTCACTACTTCAGAATCTCACTACTTTTGGAGGCAAAATATCTTTATAGCCAGTACAAAGTTCCAGTTATTTAGTGACACCACTAAATTAATTTCTCATGCTGATCTTGTAACATTTGTAAAAGTAAAGGAACTAATAATTTGAGTATCAATTTCAGCAGCATTGTACTAAGCTACTGTAATTGTATCTTTGAATATTTAAAAGTAAAGAAATAGCTCAAAGAAATCCTTTTTCCAGAGAACTTGCTGACTGAGGTTTCTGTCTGCTTTCAAGATACTTTTAATTCTGCTGAGGTCTGCAGTCAGATATCTAAACTGTACCCTGAACTTAGGTGGGAGCCATGCAAAATAAAATATGAGGCACAGATTGGGAAAGTAGGGCCTAAATTCCCTTTGATCATGTATCTCTTACATGACAAAGATGTGCCTGATTTGCCTATGGATGGACTTCCCTCCATTTTTCTGCTGGTGAAACTGTTGCACATTAGCTGAAATGGATAATATTACTTGCAGCAGGGACTGAGAGGAACCTGTTCCCACTGCATCACAAGGGACCAGCCACTGGACTCTAACTTATTAAATGAAGCATTAAAGAAGATAATTCTTAGTTACAGAACATGCAGGATCCTCATTACAGGACCTTCCTTTGCTCATTCCTCTGAAGGATTTTCCCTTTCTGATTACTCCTCTAGTCAAATCAGCTTGCTTAAAATGATTTTACCATCTTCAGGCATCCTTATTATAGCAATGGCTGGCCAGGAGACCACTGCTGAGGATTCTTCTTTTGTTTATGTTATAATCTCCACAACAGGTGGGTCCTGTTCATCAGGTACCTCTCAGCCTACAGGTTACTGACTCTTCCTTGGGACAGGGTGATGCTGCATTTTTTTAGAAGTGATCAGGTTGCCTAAGATGAATGCATAAAAAGGGACAAATTAGACTCAATAAAATTCTCTGTATGTTTAAGCACTAAGGATTTTTTTTCCCAATTTCTAATGTGGCTGTCCTTGGCAAAAAATTATAGCTCAGAGAATGTAGGCAAATAACATAATTTCTTCTGTACATAATCATATCTTAGATTTTGACATGATTACTAAGCACAACTCTATTCCTTGACGGGGGAGATGCACTTACTGTAAGAAGTTTCTTTCTGGAACAAGCATCCTCATATAATTGCCAATGCAACATAATTTTTAAACTATGCATATAATAAAGGTATTAAAAAGCATTTTCTCTAATTCTCTTTATCAGCATGTCTTTTCCAAAATTCTTGGACTTTATGTCCTTCTAGATTGAATCCTGGTGCATAAAATGTCAGCTCAAAAGTGCAATGTTGAGGCTTGGGAAGATGAAGAGTATCGAAGTTATAAAATGAGGAAATATTTTTCCATAAATAATAAGATCTCTCCCTAATCTGATTCAATTAACTGTTTTCTTAAAATAACCACAAAAAACAACCCCCCAAACCCCACCAAAAAATATAACAAATTAAGGTTAGAAGTTGGGAAAAGAACGTTAATAATTATCTGTCAGTACCTTACCCTAAAAGGTTTTATTGTCATGGCACCTACAGTTAGAAAATCTCCACTAAGGTTTTCACTAACAGTCCTGCTCAATAAAATATTTCATCAAATGCTGAAAAAAATTAGTGCGGTGTGTTGTGAACTGTCTGGTTGCATAATGAAAGGCTGCACTTGGAGGATATTTTTTACTTTCTAGCAATACTGTAAATTTGGGGGTTGCAGTCAGTAGAGCAGTGACGAGGCCCAAGTTGAGTTTCACTGATGCTGTGATTAAATTAAATCAATAAGAGCAGGTTTTCTGCATCCTAGTCTGTGTCTCTGGTGGCAATTTTTCACACGCAATATCCTTTCCCAAGCCCATCAAATGTAGGAGTTTGGTCCATGGTTGGTGCCATATTTGGAACGTTCTCACACCAGCATTGCATAAAATAATTTGAAAACATACAAAAGCAAACTTCTAGAAGTTCGGGCCCATTACCTGAACTAAATTTGGCTCAGATGTGTGGAATGTATGACTGTCCTGGATATTGATTTTTTTCCACATCTGGCCATTTATGGTTTTGGGTTGAAGATCTGTGGGAGCTTGGATAAATCTGTTGTCCCTTTAAGCTCTGGGGAGCTCTCCTGTAAATAGTTTGATGGAAGGGGAGACTGTGAAAGAGGTCGTGCTTATTTCCTCAGATCTAGACAAAAATTATGGGGATTTTGGCTTTCAAAAAGCTTGACAGAATATTTGAGGAATTATTTTTCTACATGAATAAAGAGTATCTTAGGTAGCTCTGTACATAGACTATAATTCTGATCACATTCTTCTTGGTGTTTCTGAGGTATGTGCTAAATATTTTAGATCAATTATAGAGGTTAATTATGCAGATAAGCATGGGCCAGCTCAGTTATGCTAAGTTCAGATATGAAAAACATGCAATACCAGTGATTGTTTATTGTTGCTGTTTCCACTAAGATTATAACAGTAATACTTTCCATCTGGTTGCCATGGAAGAGGAATAGTTTTGTCTTGCTATGTTTTTGGTTGGTTGGTTGGTTGGTTTTTAATTGTGTTTATTTGCTATACTTTAATTAATAGACCATGACTTGTTTTTGGGGATAGAATAGCATAGATTTAGGGTTTTATTCAATTTATTTTATTTTACTTTACTGGAATCATGACTCTTAACAATTATTTATTCTTGCAGGGAGATGTGAATGTGGCCAATGCACTTGTTTCCCTCCAGGAGACAACAGAGTTCATGGCAAAAACTGTGAATGTGATGATCGACAGTGTGAAAATGCAGATGGCGATGTCTGTGGGGGTATGTGTTCACTTGATATCACATAACACAGCATAGCATAATTTAACAACATAACAGAACTAAATCTTGACACTATATAGCTTTCTGTTCCCCTTGATTTTATAGTGTAATGTCACTATAGACAATTTACATCTTTGATTAATAATAAGATGGCAGATTCTGTAAGAAACAAGCGCTAGAAACATTGAATATGTTAGGGAACATTTATCTTAAGACTTCAGGAATGTTAACACATAAATGAAAGTGCTGTAGTATATCCTAAATTTCATCAGTGTTCATTAGACAAGAATACAAGCACTTTAACAAAAACCTAAAGCACTAGGTAACTTTACATTGTATTTAGTACAATTGATGTTTTATTGAGGGTGCTGTAATAAACCTGAAGGTACTAATGACCAGAAAAACCTTTAAATATTTCATATTCACTGACAGTGATATGCCTGTTTTCTAAAAAAAGTAGCAAAATATGTTATGAAAGAATCTAAAATTCTTGAGAGACAGTGTCATAGTAATTGTAGATGCAGATGGTTTATTTTAGTGTTGCCAGTGAAAACCTTACCTTGTGATATTTCAGTAAAGTTTATCGGCATTTAGCAGTATTTCAAGATAGTTTGGGATATATAAGTGCATACATACCACAAGGCATTTTATAAGCAGGTGAATAATATTTACCCTAAATGCTGTCTTTCTAGATTTTATTTGCTTTATTTTTAAAATGACTGTTTGGTTCTAAATATTAACAAAGTTGTTGATATGAAGAATGGCACATTGTATTGTAGTCCTTATTTCTATGTAAGAAAAAGAATGTATTGCTTCACGATCCTCATGTACATAAAAAATTCTGACTACAGGGAATATTTCTTCAAGGTGTCTGCCATGCAGAATATAGACATATATAGAAAATTTTTCTTTGAATGTCTAACCAGCCATAAAAATAGTTTACAGCATTCAGAGTAATTCAATGATATAAGTGTGTAGAAAAAAAATAATTTGAAATTTAATTTTGTGTAAAGGACATAAAAGTACTGAGAAACACTGAAAATCTGTTTCATATTTGTTAGAAATTAAATAGTTGGGAAACAAAATTCTTCATCATCCATGCTAAAAATATCTGTTTATATCACTCATATTTTACATTATTACATCTTCCTCTCTTTCTTTTGGGTTTGTCCATACTTCCATCTCAGCCTGAACTTCCTGAAATGTCTTTCTGAACTGCTTATTCTTTCCTCTTTCCTTGTCCTCTTTTCATTGCTATTTTTCTACCACTGTTGCTGCCTAGGCAATCACAGTAAGGACATAAGCCCTTGCTAGTAAATCTGTCTTTGGAGCATTATAAACTGGACTGTGTGGGGTCTGACAGTGAGCACTGAGTGCCTGTAAGCACAAAGAAGGAAGACCAGTGTTTTCAGAATAAATGCATGCTGAAATGAGAAATGTGAATGACAACCTAAATGACTTGAATAGGAATTGTTGCTGTCCTCCTCCAACCAGCAGAGACTGATTAATAGCTTGCTTTCTAGACCAGCTGTCCATGCAACGAAAGAAAGACATGAGGCGAAAGCTATGATAAATTAGGGTACAACTGAATGAGACCCTATGGCCATGTTTCTGCGTGATTGTGGTGAGTCATTCACTTAAAAATTCAGCTGTCCATCAATGCAGGACCAAGAATAGAGACTTAATGTCTCCACAAAGACAGAGGTTGCAGGAGGAGTCGGCATAGATTTCACAGCACTCTGCTGTTAGAAATTGATTCATATAATTATGGAATCACAGAATAGTTTGGGTTGAAGGGGACCTTTAAAGACCATCTAGTCTGACATGGACAGGGACCATTTCACTAAGACCAGGCTGCTCAGAGCCCCATCCAACATGGCCTTGAACATTTTCGGGGATGGGGAATCCACATCTCTTGCCACTTGTTGCAAGTCTCAACACCCTAATGATAAAAAAATCTCTTCCTTATGTCCAAGCTAAACCCACTGTCTTTCAGTTTAAAACATTATTCCTTGTTCTGTCACTACAGACCTTGGTAAAAAAATCTCTCCCCCTCTTTTTTATACTCCCCCTTTAAAACATCGAAAGGCCACAGTAAGGTCTCCCCAGAGCCTTCTCTTCTCCAGGATAAACTATCTCAATGCTCTCAGCCATTTCTCATAAGAGGGGTGCTCCATCCCTCTGACCAGTTTTGGGGACCACCTCTGGACCTTCTCCAACAGTTTCATGTCTTTCGTGTACTAGGGATCCCAGAGCTGGACACAGTACTCCAGCTGGGGTCTCACCAGAGTGGAGTGGAGGGGGAGTCTCACCTTCCTTGACCTGCTTTCCCAGTCTTTCCTTCACGTTCCACTTCCTTTGTCTGTGCCTCTGTACAGAGACTTAACATGCTAAGACTGGAGGAGATGTCTCATGCAGCCTTTTTGAGATAGATATGTTCTACCTAATGGCCCATTCCCTACTGTTGAGGTTTTTTGATTATGTAAGATTTTCCCAGGTGTACTGCAGTGTTGATCCACAGAAGTATTTAACATCACATTTCCTTTGGCTTTATTTGGTTCTTTGAGTCTTTCACGTGCAAGTTAAGTGGTTTTGGTGCACACACATGACCAGAGAATCCCAGGTTTTTCAGCATAAGTTCTTGGCAAGGCTGTGTCACTTTTTTACACCAGGCTGATATTTACTTGTCCCATATACTGGTGAGATATATTTCTCTCTGCCCTCTGAGGTTATGGCTGTGCTGCTCGCTGCAGATGTGTCCTGAGCTTTCAAGTGGTATTTGTTTTCTTTCTGTGTCCAGTCACATTTTCCAGTGATTTCATCATTGGCTGCTCTACCTCATGGGGTCGACTGTTGTCCATTACAATTTTTTTCTATTTCAGGATTGAGGGCAGGCAGACAACAAGAACACAGAAAAACAGTAAAGATCAATTTGGAATGGAACTCCATTCACTTCGATTTGTTCTCTGGACAATTATTGGCTTAGCTATGAGATCTTTTCACAGCCAAGTAGCAGCCATTGAAAGAATGAAAAAAAACCTTTGGGGTCCTCTGCATACTACAAGTTTCTGTAAAATTATGCTGATTAAAAACTCTGCAATAAGACCCAACCCAACAAAAATAGTAAAAAGTTGGTTGAAACGAGGATCACTAGCAAAGGTTTAAACTTGTAACAGGTAACTCATAACAAGACTCTTACATATTTCTGTGGATGCAGGCATTTTGTATTACATCAGTATATCATTCTGTGCTTCAAATAGTCGGCCACCAATTAGAACATTAGCTTTGGTAAGACCTTTTAATGTTTATTCATAGATGGCTGCACTGTCCTCAGCACTAAGAAACAACTAAGACTGATCATTCCAGTAAACCAGTTTTTAACTGGTGACAGTGGAATACTTTAAGTCTGATTCCTTTATTTGCAAGTGAACAATTCCACTTTGATGACTTTTTAACTAATTCTTTTGGCTACAGCACATTAGAATACAATCCTCACCAAAACACAATCCTAACACTGTAGGGAATCCACTGTGTCATGTCACATCAAAGAGTAAATGCAGATTATCTTTTTTGTTTGTTTATACCAATGCCTTTTGGTAAAAGGCATTAGTTATCATTAGTTTGAAATTCTGGTTATACTATAAAAGCTTGTAGAAGCTAGAGGAGTTGACTTATTCTTGGAGTAAATGCTGAGGTAATTAATATTTCCCTCCTTACTCAGATTTGCCTTCACACCTCTCTTTTCTCTAAGAAAAAAGTGCAGCAAAACTCTGCTTGAGACTTTATGGGAGGGGAAGCTAATATATTTTTAGGAAATCTGCAAGTAAATTAATTTTCAGCACTCAGACACATCCTTTCATTGATTTCATTTACTCATACCCTCACATCCAAATACAACCATCAAAGTGTCTGCATTTAATAGTGTGGTCAGGATTCCTTGTGTGTGATATAGAACATGGACAAGGGATGCCACCCATCAAGTTCTCGGTATGTCTTTGTTTCTTCTTGACTGACAATAACAGCCTGGTCTTTAAATACGTCTTTTATATACTTAGGACACAAAAGTTAGGGTAATCCTTTTGACTCAGAGTTTTGCTTACTTTTATCTCTGTAAACTTCAGGCAAGTCTGGTGCCTGTTGTCTGTGCTTCCTGATTTTTGACATTCTTAGGACAAAGTTGTTCTTGTTGGGCTTATGAGGAAAAGAATGACACAAGTTATGTGCTGCATCTGCACTGACATCTTTTGTTGTTGATCAAACAGTCTTCTGCCAGCAAATCATCATGTCATTCATTATATAATTGCTTTATGAGAGTGCAGACCTTCTGATTTTGACAAAGTAATACATTCTTTAGTTTACTTCTGTGAATGTGTTGTTGGTTATCAATGTAGGTCATGTGTTTCTTCTGGTGCTTACTTACACATTTCCATCCATCCGTCATTCACAGCAGTGTTAAGATTTCCAACGTTAGTCTCTATGAATTGCCAGAGAACAAGGGAAAATCTGGAGTTTGTAAGGCATACATATACCTTAAGCCACAATTCGCAGCTTCCCAATGATTTAAACTTTTGAAACTAAGGCAGAAACTTCCATATCACATTCTTATAGTGATGGATTCTAGGATTGCACAGTCATCACCAGGATGTACAACAGTAAAGCTCCCTCTCAAAAGTCTGGTATAAGTTGCCCCTAATTGCCATGTTCATTTGAATATAAAATTTTCATTGCTATCCAGCCAGGATAAATAATTGGATTCAGAGGAAGTACTGCTTTTTTTTTTTTTTTTTCTTTTTTTTTTGGAATATAAGATATACAACAGAAAATGTAAAACTGTAAAACCTTTTTTTAATGGAAGTTCTATGTCTGTACTGCAGAAATTATGAATGACATTTTATTTTGTCATCTGTTCAGTGAAGCAAAAGCATGATATTTTCAGATAACATGTTCTTATGAGGACCAGTAAGACCATAACCATAGAAATGAGAAAGCTATGATTAATTAAATGCTTCATTAAGAAAAAGCAAAGTATGGTACAGTTGCTCATTTCAGTCAGACAGTTTTCTCATTTCTTGCACTGATGTTGAACCACAGAAACAGAAGTATATAAGACATTTGTGGAAGTCTCTAATATATGTAGAAACCAAATTAGGAAAGAAAAATAATACCTGTCTATCTCCCCAACAAAGACAAGTTTTGGCACTGACTGGTCTGAGAATTCAGAAATATGATTCCTGATTCTACCATGGCTTCACCAACCATATGGCACATAATTTCAAAGTCTTCAGCCACCTAAGTTAAAGCACCTTTTATCACCTGTGATTCCCACGACTACCTTTGCCTGACCCCAGCTGGGCTCCACAAGGACACAGGGGTGCCTGCCTGGCTGCTGCCATCATAAAGATGTCCTTGATGCCTTAGGGCTTGTCCAATGGCACTGGGCATCTGAATTGAAATTCTAATTTCTCTGAGGTTCCTGCCATGTTAAAATAAGAGTTTATATCCTACCCAACAGTTCTTTCATCTGTGCTATCGAGGAGTCTTTAAAGGAGGGACCATATTCTTTTGACTGTGGAATCTGAACATATAATTGTTAGAGCATTCAGTTTATATACTATATATAGAAAGTGAACATACTAGATAGATATATTATCTCTCTATATATTACTTAATAGAAAATTTTTATGATGGTATTTGTTATTGAAAAATACAATTTATTCTCTTGGGGGAAAAAAATCCAAACCAAACAGAAAACCAAACCAACAGTTCAAACACATGTTTACTGAGTAAAACTGCTACTAACAAAAGTGAAAATGATAGTATCAAATAATGGAGAACTCCTAGGCTAACTGGAATAAAACTAATGCGAATTAGGGTTTTATTTTGACAATACTAAGAGGAGAGTTAATGATTCAATGCCTGTGCCTTTGTGTTTAACTGCTTCATCCTAGTTCTGAGGCACATCCAGGGGCAGCAACAGATAAATTTGAAAGGATTCGTAGGTCTTAGATACAAGAGTGACTACTGTAGCTGGTACAGGTATTAATGGCATTGCATAGTCTGCATTAAATTAAATTAATTTTAATTTTTCTAACGTTTCTTTTAAATGCACTACAAGTTTCTGTCCTGGTCACCCAGACATTTGTGGGTGACTTTTCATTTGTCTGAAAAGTCAACACTTTACATAGATACACAGAAAACTTAGTTTGTTTAGCTTTTCAGATAGCATAAAATGTGATTCATGTTTGCAAAAAGCATTTTAACTTAATCTTTCTGCTCAAATGGGCAGTAAAGGAATTGCTAGTATTATAACATTTAAGTTGATTAATAGATATTAATATTGTGAATCCAGAAGGGGCTTTTCTGTTGAACCTCTTCTACTGGGCTATAAATAGCCATTACACTATTCCCATGCTTCCCCTACACTGAAGTCTCTGCACTATGTCTCAGCAGGCCATGCTCTCAGAACCCCTAAGACCTGTGTAGCCCACACCAACATCACTTAAAAGTTTGTTCCAGTAGTCATCACCCTTGTTTGAAAAGCTGGTTCATTTCTTAAATGATTTTGTCTGTATCAGGTTTTCTCTCTTGCTTTGTCTTTCTCTGGTAGTTTGAGAATACCCTTTCTGATACCCTTTGAATTCCTTGGAACTTTTTAGTACCCTTCCAAGTCTTGCAAAAATCTCTTCAAACTTAACGCCGTCTCACCAATGCTCCAATTTTGTTCCTACTCACTTTTCTCTGGGTAGGTAGATGTGAGGATGACACTGGCCCTTTTTCCTGCAGAGTTTCACTTGAAGGTGTTACTGACCTGCCTGACAGTTGTATTACTCAAACTGAAGCCACAGTCCACCTTTATTAGAATTAGAGAAGACTAACTGACCTACTTTGAAAATATAATAGACGGTCAGTGTATAGCTTCACATTTATATTAGGCTTCTCCAACTGCAGTTGTCACAACTGTTCCTGTCTTCTGATATTCAAGAAAAACTGAAAAATAAAAATCAGTGTTCTAATAATGTTTTTAGCAACTTGTTTAGCATATTTGGGCAGGGTAATGAAGCCTGCTTGCTCAGAAGTATTTCTCCCAGATATATGTGGTTTAATATTCTCTTCTGTTAATAATAAAATGGAAAGTCCTGCAATTTAAAAGAAAAAAAAAAATGGAAGACCTGTTTCTATTTAAATACAGAGAGAAATATTTGTTTCATTTTCTGTGGTGTTCTCTATCAGGGAACCTGTGTTATGCTGCAATTTTTCATATTCTTAGTACACTTTTAAAACTTTTATTTTTCATCCAGTTAAAATACATTATATTATATTAATTTGAGAAACTTCTGTTCCTGAGGTGCCAAATTTTGCTTGGGCCTGGCCTCAATTTGCCGTTCAGGAACATCATCTGGTTGTAATAATTGGTCTGTAAAGAAGAACCAGCTTCCTCTGTAATAATTACTTCACTTTTTTCATTGTGCTGGTGCTCCCATGTAGTGGTGCCTTTTGTATTACAAAATGATCATGCAGATTTTTGGGGAATACCAACAGCAGCTGCATGAGTAGTCCTAAACTGAAATTTCCCACAACAATACAATTTCAATTCCAGGCATGGCAAGAAATAATTCATCCTGGTGTCCAGTTTGGTTCAGGTTGATTTGGGTTATAATGGGCTCCTGCTAGTAATCTGTCACAGCTTGCTTTTTTGCTGAATTCATGTTTCACATTTAAATCTTGTGGTTATGTGAGTTATAATTCTAAATAAAATGATAGTGTATTTGACACCATCTTTCTATCCTTTACCTCTCCCCATCAAAGTGTTTATTCTCTGAGAATTAATTTTTAAAACATTGTTGATTATTTAAAAGTTCATTAACATAGATTTTTATGAATGAGCATTTTCAATGCAATTTGGTTTTGATTTTAACTGTTTTATGTTAGGTCTGAAATGTTAATAGACCAACACTTCCCAGTAAATCTGCTTAATCTGAGTATTTAGGGGTAAGGAAAAATCTCTAATTGAAGAAGTCCAGATGAAATGAATTGCTTAACATCATAAAACACTCATTTAACTATTCAGATTGCCCCTTTGTTCTGTGATTTGCAAGGAGGATATTCACAACTAGACCATGTAAAGCAGTTTTTCTCAGGCTACCACACACATATGAGATAGCTTAAAGTTAACAAGCACTGGGCTGAACACTTGTACACTTGCCACCCAATATATGAGGCATCCAAAAAGCTGCAGCTGCCCAAGCTGGTGTCAGGTAGAAACAAATATTACTTTTGTAAAACTGGTTATTTGAGACAAAAGAATCCTTTATGATTTGGCGATTTATATGGCATAAAGGAGGAGAGAAATGGTCATTACAGAAAAATGCAAGTCAAGTTTTATGTGGTAAACAACAAGCTCTGTTTGATGCAAATTTATAGATTATTCATTACCTTTTTGACTTGTGTAAAGGCTTTACAGACATGATCAGTCTCTTTATTCATAACACATAATGACTACAAGAAAAATGCCTTAAAATTATTTTCTCAGAGAAATTGCCATGGATTTCTTACTATTCACTGCAAAAATGAGTGCAAGGGTTTGTATCTTCACAAATCATTTTCCAGCAGTGACATCCAGTTGTATATTTTGCTCTTAATTGGTTGAGCTAATCTGAATTCTTATCTTTATGTTATTAATTAAAAATAAATAAGGTAGATAAAAATTAAGCTTCTGACAGAAGCTTAATTTTAGTTAATGTAGACAATTGCATGACATATCTGGAAGGAGCATATGGGAAAGTACTTATGCTTGGTTTTTACCTCTTGTATTTTGGGTTGTCATATAGTTCCTGCTTCCCAGTCTAACACAGAAATTCAAGTAGCATCAAGCTTCTATTGTTGCTAGTTATCAATTTTTAGAAGAGGGTAGAAATAATGTCATAATAGGACTGTGTCATTTTTACTGAGCCTTTAAGGTTGTATAGATAATATGATAAAAAACCCCAAAGATCAATACAGAGTCTGGGATACAAAAGTTATTTTAAACTTTTAGGTGCTGGAAATGACAGCTCCAAGACTTTGGTGCTCCCAGTATTTTTGTAATTAGAATTTGTAAAGTATCTGACTATCAGTAAGCCTGAATGAATTCCACTTACAGCAAACTACCAGGTTTGTCTCTCCTCTGGGCCTCTACCAGTGCTGCCTCTCAGTTTACAATATCAAGTTGCACTGGAAGCTTATAGGAAGTCCACTAATGAGAAAAACAAAATTGATGGTTTGCTTCCCTGCATCCTATGGCTCAGTGCTTTCCCAGATACTCCTACTGCTTATTCCCTTCTTCCCAGCCTGTGCTCCCAAATTATCTCAGTCCCTTCATTTCTACTCCCTTGACCTACATAGCAGGTAGGATAGGACAAAAGTCACTGGTATGTATAATTTGCTTCCCAGATTAGCTCAGGAATTATTGTCTCTGATGCAGAAATACTATTCAAAGCTGAAAAATGTAATTCTGTCTGAGACATTTCTTACTTCTTTTTTCTTTTCTATTCTCCATTCCTATATTCTTGGCTGTATTTTTTGTCACTTTTCCCTTCTTCTTGGCCAAATTTTCTACTCAGTTTACTATTCCACATATTTTTGATGAAATATTCAACATAATTCTTTTATTAATCTTTGTACAAATAATTCTCAAAAATTTATATTTTATCTCCCACCCACCCCCCCCTTAAAAGTGTGAATTGTGGCTTTTAGAGTCTATTTTGCACCCATGTTCTAGGGTTTCTTTCACCTTTCCCAGTGTTGTTTTCTGCACCCCACTAGGGAGCCCTGTTAAGCACAAGATGAGAGAACTGGAGAAGGCCATCCTGCTGGGAAGCTGTGCTATCCACCCATCTGTCTGCATGCACTTCATACTGAAGAGGTCTGAAGCTGCGACCACAGTCACTGGTTTCTGCTTGTCTTGCTCATAACCAACCTTGGTGTCATTACAGGCCACGGTATCTGCTCATGTGGCCGATGTATTTGCCAGGATGGGTGGTTTGGAAAGTTGTGCCAGCACTCAAGGAAGTGCAACATGACGGAGGAGGAGAGCAGAAGTCTCTGCGAGTCAGCGGATGGCATATTGTGCTCCGGGAAGGGTAAGATCTGGCAGCTGAGCTACCCTATGTCAGCGCCTGCCAGAGGAAAATAATCACCTTCTGGAAGACTAATGTGTGTGGTAGGGGGTTGTTGTTTAGTAACCCTTTCCTTCAAAGGCACTCATTATTAAAAGGATGTTATATTTGGGTCCGTAACGCACTTACATCCATTTTGTCAGACACCCACCCCAGCCATACGGGTTCAGAGGCGCTACTCTGCAATTTGTTAGTAGCATATAATTTCCTGTATGTGTTTAGCTGATGGTCTGTGTGGAACAGCTGTACATTATAAACTAACTGTTAGTGCTCCTTCCATTTTGGGGGAAAAGGGCACTACCCACAGTAACACTCTAGTGGGGAAGATGGCAAATGTAATATATTGGACAACAGTAAGTGGAGGAAAGTGTTTAAAAGCAACATGTGGTATCCTTAATCACTCTGCTCCCCAACACATCTGCAAAGGAAAAGTAGATGTCTGCAACCCCCACAAATGAATCCTGCAAACTTTCTCATTTACCAGTTTTCATTCAGATGGTTGCATCAGCTTCAGTTCAGCTCTAAAAAATTGCCACAGGGAAGAATAAAAGTTAGAAAATCTTGATAATTATCTGAAATTATTCTCTGAGGTTCTTACCTCGCCATCTTTCAGGCTAGGAAATTGCATTAATGGAAAGAGGGCTTTTTAGCTCCCCCATAGTGCAAATTGCCTATTTTTGTATATGATATGTCTGAAAGAGAATAGACAAAAAAGAGACTGGTTGGAGGCTAGAATGCACCCAATCCAGACTCTCTGTGCCATTTCCTATATTTGTATGTCCCTTGCATAGACAGGAAAGAAATCTGCCAGCTGGAAAAAACAGGAATATTCTACATCAGGCAGATTTCCAGTTTTCCCTTTGGTAACTTTTATTTCAGTGCAAAGGAAATTTAAATGCAGTTTCTAGCCCAGCCTTCATCCATCTGTATTATCACTTATCAGAATTCTCCCCTATTGCACCTTTTTTTTGTTTTTTTTGGTTTTTTTTCCCCCCTCAGTTAATGCGATGTCATAAAAAATGAGAAATTTGCACTGTTTCTCTATTTTTTCTCCAGATGGGACTATCTTTAAATTAGTATATGTGTAAGAGGATGGTGAGTTACTGCAGAAATAGAAATTTCTCTGTTTTACTGCAGAAGTTAACTTTTTTCCTCTTAATGTGTGTCACACTGAGATTTTTTTATATAAACCATGAAGGTGAGGGAATATATAATATCAATAAAATGCATGATGTAAGATTCTATATAAATATAAACATGAAAAATTATGTTGGTTTTTAAAATATTCATATAATCTGCTACCTTTTTCTAAGGATGGCTAAAAGCTATTTGTTCCAGCCTGTGGGTCTTACTGTGAGAACAATTAGCTTTGAACATGTGTATCAAGGGTTTCAATTTACTTTGAGGCTTCGGGAGCAGATAATCCTTCAGGAATTTGCAGGGATACCAAGGATTTTTTCCTCTGTTGGCTATGCCACCAGCATGGTTTGGGATCTGGTCACTGATGTAATCTGTAGCAGCCTGAAAGGTGCTCTAGATTGTAATCAGCAGCAGGCAGGTTTTGCTTTTAAACTGTATGAATGGAGGTTCCAAAGGCCCAGATTTTCTAGGAAGTAGGTCTTTTGAACAGCCTTTACTTCCTATGGCAATTACTTCCTATGACAGGCTCTTGTCAGTGGTGCCAAGCAGTAGAACAAGAGGCAACAGGCAGAAGATGATGCGCAGGAAGTTCCACCTGAATATGAGGAAAAACTTCTTACTGTGTAGGTGACTGAGCACTGGAACAGACTGACCAGAGAGGTTGTGGAGTCTCCCTCACTGGAGACATTCAGGAACTGTCTGGAGGCAATCCTGCTTGATGTGCTCTAGGAAGACCCTGCTTCGTCAGGGAGGTTGGATCAGATGACCCCACTGTTGTCCTTTCCAACCTTACCCATCTGTCACCCTAAATCCATGTTCAGCAACAGTGGTGGGATTTTTATTATTTTTTTTGTTAAGTTTCTTTGGCCTCTGAACACGTATTAGCTTCCACTGTCATGGAAGGTTGCCCTGAGGACAGTCAATATGAAAAGCTGTGTCAAATTAGATGCGATAGCAGCTTTATTGTAGGAACAGCAATTCACATGTAAGTGCCTGTCCCAGCAGAGAAATGACCTCCATAAGGCATCTTCAGCAGTGTGTGGTCAGTAAACATCCCAGAAGGCTACGATCTCCTGCCTCTTCTCTGAGCAGGATGGGGTTCACAGGCAAAGACAGTCTAATTTATCTAATTACTTATAACTTTCGTTGGTACGCTTTTTTTTTATTCTTTTTTCTTTCTTGATCCTAAGATACGTGTCTGGAAATCATGTCTTACCGCATACTCATACTTTAAAACATTGTTCATAGCTAGTGAAGCACTACCCAGAAACCAAAATGGCAAATTGTTCTTTCTGATTCATTAGAGTGAGAAGAAAATAATGACTGCTGGTCAAATAAAAGGGAATTTCAAACCTGTGCACTAATGGTGGTTATTCCATTTTTGTTGGAAACCTAGCCAGGATATGCAAGTGGTATAGTGGACTGAGGATAGCTTGAATTTCTGTGTGTAGGTTTTAATAGACTGTGAGGAGTCCTGGTTTTCAGCAGATAACTGCTGAACACTATCAGAAAATTGCACTCTGCTAATATAAGCAAAGTTGGGCATCCACTTTCCTAGGCTGTTTTCAGAATCTTGGCTCGCTGACTGTGCCACCTGTGGCAAAAGCTCTTCCCAAGGAAAACAACAACACCCACCACACTGCTGCCTCCCTGGCAGTAAAGATAGGGCTGTACATGGCGACTGTAACGGTGCAGGATGTGGGCAAGGTAATGAGCCAAATCCCATCCTAGAGGATCTGGCTGGCATCCCAGGAAACACCCTGCAACTCATTAGACTCAATTAAACTGAGGAGCCTCCCAGAGCAGCATGCCCCGTTCAGGGAAAAGACTCGATACACTCATTTCCCTAACAGATTTTGTATTTTGGAGCCTTATCTTCCTTGGTTGACTTGGTGTTAAATTTGCTGTATCTTCTCCAAAACAGTTTCAAACATCTTGGGCATCCCTCAGTAGCAGCATCAGTGCTTGCTTATGCAGAATCACTTCAGGCTTCTTACAGTGTAGTAATACTCTTAATAACTGCTTTAATTTCACTGAAATGCTCATACTATTCCTCATTATTTTCAAATGTCAGTACCTTGCAGTTTGTATAAACAGAGGTATTTGGTTTAAATTACCCTCAAATATGTCTTAGTGTATCTTACCGAGCAACCTTGTGATACGTATGCTATCCTCCACTGCCTCTTTATACAACGGCATTTTTGATCCTTGTAGGGAATGTCAATATTTTCTATGCCAGTGGCCCAGTAAGCAATATTCAGAACTCACAGAAAAAGTAGATGCTTAATCAAATACTTCCATCCTCAAATGTTCTGATCACTAGCTCTTCCTGAATATATTTACATGTTCCATATGTTACAAGTTAAAGCATTTCCCTAAGATTAGGCAATGAGTTAATTTTTGTAAATTTAAAATAAGCATTAAATTACACATTTAATTAAAAATTAGATACTCTGCTGAGGCTGTTCTGAAGTATTCAAGAATTAAGCTTCAGTATTTGTGGGAAAAGCAATGGAAAATTGGTTGATATCAGCCGATGCAACGTTTATTCTTTAAGAGTATTAGGATTATTGCTATGGATTTTATTCAGAGGTCACTGAAAGAACTGGGAAGATGGAAAAGCATAATTTTACAGGCTTTGGCTCAGGCCCTGTTAAGTAAGCCATGAATTCTGTATAGGTTATATTCTGACATAACCTCGCTTCCTTCTATATAGTTTTTCTTTAATAATGCATTAAACACATTGGTGAATTTTTAATGGAATCATTCTGGAAATATTGCAGGAGGCTAGGATTTCCAAGTGCATTTAACACATTTATAGGCATCTTCTGTTAAAGGTCAACTGCTTCTTTGGTGACATTTTTTCTTTAGCTCCACCTCTCATAGTTGAAAATTTTGCATGTATTCTTTGCTATAATTTATTTGGTGTTTATTTTATTTTTTTAACATCGATTTCTGCTCTAATCCCTTTTTAGGGCTAGGCCCACAAAAGGATTTTTGCTTAGCAGATACTAAGATCCTCACCTCAGTGTTTACATGTCTGAAATCTGTACAGGGCCAGGCTGCTGAAGATGCGATCTGTAAAAGCCAAGTCTCTTAAGCCAAGTGTTGGAATCATTTAGGAGGAATTACCATTTCCTTGTGGCATTTCTAGTTGCAGAGAAGCCTCTCTCACCCACTTCTCAGGCTACAGGCTTCCTGACACGATTGTCAGGGGGCACTTGTCACTTTCCAGGATTCAGAGCCGTGAACCTTCTCCTGAGGGTAAGAATGTCTCAGAGCCTTAAAGGGAGGCTTCTGGTGCTCCATGGGTTATGGGATTACCTGAATTTGACCAGAGAGTCCCTCCTTTGCCTGTGAGCATGTGGCCTGACATCCTTGAGGAGAAGGAGAACAGCATGTCCCAACAAGGGGCAGTAGGGCACCCTGCAGGAATGAGCCAGTTGCTGAGCTGCCATTATATGCACAAACTCTTTCTGACCTAGAGCAAATATTTAGTAATTCAGTGGGAGGTGGAAAAGCTTCATTTGTGCTGATAAGGATTTTGGGGGTCTACAGATGTTAGTCTTGGGCACTTCTGGTCTTTTGTGAACTCACCCCTAAAAGCTTTAGATGAGGAGGACTATTTTCTTCCTGGGTGTGATTTTATTGCTTTCAGTAACAATGGGTCAGGGACAATTTGAGCTTTTCTAGTAAAAAAAAATGAAGTTCCTGGGAAGAGAAGTCCTGATTGTAGGTCTCTGAAACCAAAAGAAAGCTTCAAAATGTGAATCCTGATTAAGTGAAATAGCAGGATCAAAGCATTAGTAGTAACATCCCACCATACTCTAGCTCACGCCAAAAGAATCCTTCCATTCAAAAGGCTTTTAGCTTGATTATTTTCTTTTGTGCTACGGCCTCTTAGACAGCAATTTTGTGCACATGCACATGTACGTATGTGTGCATATGTGTGACCTGGGTTGTTATTTCTAGCCTGAATATGCCAGTACACTTTGACTGTGTGTAATAATTTTTGTGATTTCAGGTTCCTGCCACTGTGGAAAGTGCATCTGTTCACCCCAGGAATGGTACATTTCGGGTGATTTCTGTGAATGCGATGACAGAGACTGTGACAAACATGATGGTCTCATTTGCACAGGTGCAGTACGGGCTAACACTTAATTGCTTCAGGAAACAAACTGGGTTGATGGGAATTATGTTAGACAAAGCCCAGCTTCTTTCCCCGTTGACGGAGGAAGCACCTTTGCTGGTTATTCAAACCTGTTATGATTGTTTCTTCATGCAGCACGATGATCTTAAGGTTTGAAAACAACAGTTAAAAGCCTGAGTATGAATTTAAATAAGTAAGCCAGCTATGGAACCCATCAACAATTCTCACTCTAACAGACTACAAGTTACTGTTTCTTGGCAAAGGACACAGTCTCAGTATTACAATCATTAGGTTTCCTTTGCCTTTGTTCTTTTACTGGACATTCCATGTGTCCATTTAAGTCACAGACAAGATTCACTTGTCTCATGATCCCTGGTGGGTTAGGGGCATAGTTGTGTGGGTTAACAGAGCTTCCTAGCAATCAGGCAATTGTCGGTGGGAGGCTGGAACACCTGGTAGCTTTCCTTATGAAGTGATGGTAAATGATTCAAGCAGCTTCACCTTAACATTGTCTGAATATGCAGGTGGCAGATGTCGATAGAAATGGGCAGGCTGCCAACAAACCCTCATGACAAACATAGTGACAAGAAGTAGCATGGGAATTGCTAAATTAACTCACTGGCTGCTTCCTGTTACAAATCTTAATTTTAGAAAATCTTTGCTGAGCGATTATTAGATGTGAAAGAACTCTGCAAGCCGATTAGAATGAGAGTGGGAAGGCTGACACTAGTAAATTGTGTCTTCCAGCTAGCCCTGTTTGCAAGGGTCATTTTCTGGAGGCAAGTAGCCAGTATAGCAGCAACAAGAGCCTTATCTGCAGCTCTAATGGCTAGTCATGGATCTTCACAAAGTCAGAAGGAAGAGGAGTTTACATAGATACAAAGACTACAGAGGTCTCAAGCTGAACATCTGAGAGTCATAAAAAATATTTAAATAAAATTAATACATGGATCTCAGTACTAAATGTTTCCCTGTTTCAAAACAGGGCCAAAATATTTTTCACTTAAGAGAGAGTTTGAGATAGGATTTATTTGTATAGCACTTCTAGATTTTAGGTTTAAAGATTTTGTGTTCAAAGTCATGGTTTTATTGCTATTCAGTTGGTTGCTTTTAATGACTTTTTCTTTACGAATAATAGTTAAAAGTAATCTTGTTTTTCTTTGTACTTGGAGGCACAGTGTGAACATTTAAGCCTCACCAGCTGGGTACAAACACTGGTGTACACAATTACACTACACCATGCACAGTTACAATATTTGCAATACTGCTGATGGAATATTGAGAACATGCTATTAATGCCTTGTAAGTATAGGTGTGGAGTGGCTTCTTAATGCAATGGTACAGTAATTGCTTCCTTCCAAAGGAAAAAGGGGTAGGGGAATAATAAAGGAACAATGAAACTACTTTAGCATAGCTTTTTACTTCCCACAAAATACATTTTAATGTATTACATTTTGATTATGATAATTGCCCTTTATTCATTCTATTCTAGGTAACGGTGTTTGTAGCTGTGGAAACTGTGAGTGCTGGGAAGGATGGAATGGAAATGCTTGTGAAATCTGGCTGGGGAGAGAATACCCTTAATGAAGGATGTCAAAGATTGAGGAGGGTTTTTTTGTTTGTTTTTCTTTAGGCTGCTAGGACATTTAATTTCAGAAGTGTCTGGGTGTGGGTGTGCATGAATGCACACATAAGTGGTTGTAAATACCTTAGAACACATTTGAGGATCTGCTCATTAAAGAAATGCATCAGAAAACTAAACAAGCAAGCAGGACAACCCAAGCTCTAGAGGGTGAAGTCATAAAATACTGGCCCTATGGAACTTCTCCAGAGTTTTTTTAAATTCAGTGGAACCGATATTATACCTGTTGTGACTATTTCTTTGAGCAACCTTAGGCAAAGGTATAAGAAAACCGTTTTTTTAACATTATTTACTTGGTTGTCACATCTCCTTATCAGTATGCACCTGTAGAAGAGTAGCACTAGTTGAATATTTGTCAAATAATTAGTTTGATTTGTTTTATGGTGTTTGAAAAATACATGATTTGTCCCTTTTTTTTCTTTCCAATAATCCTGATTATGCACCAGCTCATAAAATGAGAGAAACTGTAAAGAAGCCTATAAAAATACTAATGGTTTTTTATTTGGTCAAATAATTGTGTCACTGAGGTCCAATTACGTGACACCCCTAGACTGAAGACCCAAAATGTTTGAATGGAACCTTTTCCACAAGAGAATTTTTAGTTTCTGTGGTTGATATGTCAGTAAGTTGGTTATCTAATCTACATATTACAATACTTTCAAATACATAACCTATAGAAACATAAGGAATGAAACTAATAAAGATATAAAAGTGTGATTGCCTATTCTGCATGTGTATTCTGCAGCTCAGATGTACTTCTACTGTACTGTTCTGTGTATCTACAGTTGCCTCCTACATGTAAAGCAAAGGAAAATTTTTTATTTTAGTAACTTTTAGGATGAAAATTCTGTCTACTCTTAGAAATCACTGTTCAGGATAGATTGCCCTATCACACGTGGAATTCACTGAATTTAACTGCTTTTATAGAAGTGGAGAACCTGAATGTCAACTAACTTGAAAAAACATCTGTGCTATGCTGTAGCTTGGTCTCAGCCAAAGATGTTTGGACTATGTCAACAAAGTAATTAAAGTTCTAATACAGTAAATACAAACAAAGCAGTGGTATGAACAAAAATTTTATTTTTATTTTCCAATGGTGAAATGCTGCTCAGTGTGAAATTCACATTGAGTTATGAACGATGCACAACTATTGGGACTTCCCTAACTTATTTACATATGAGTCTCTTATTTTTTTGTACATGTAGATTTGGCAGCCCTTGAATTCTTTAGAGCAAAAAAAAGAAATATACATTTTAGTTTCAAAAGTGTTTACATTTTGTGAAACCATGATTGAGCAAGAAATTGATTAAATGGCTCAAAAATACTTCTTTTAGATACCAAACTTTAGCATTGTGGTTTAGGTGCCAAGGTCCTGATTTTTGAAGAGGTACATGACTCAGAAATAATGGAACTATGTATTAACAAAAAAAATGTATTTCCATTATCGGTCTAGAAATTAGTTTTCTTTTAGGAAGGACAGTTTTGAAATAGGAAAATACAATGGTACAGAACATGTAATAGAATGCAAAGTTTCAAATTAATTTAACTGCTCTATTATTCCCCCATCCCATATAGCTTGCTATTTAACTACCACTTTTTTCCCCCTTAACCTGGATTCTTTCTTTCTTTCTATAAATGAAGCTCATGAAGCCCATGTTTTCAGGAAGTATAATTACCAAACATCCAACTTATATATAAGCTATGCAGATACATAACTAGACATACATCCCAAAGCTGCTAGCTACTCTCTTATCAGATAACCAAAATATTAGGCAGAGTTCTAAACTGTATTCATAAAGTATAAAGAATCTTCAAAGTAAAATTCATCTTGAAATTTTATTTTATATTTTATACTTAAAACCCTTAAACTCCATGGAGTTCAACAGGAATATTTTCTTAAGTTTTAGCATATATGCATTTTGTCAACCTTAGTGTCTGGGGAGCACAAATTGTTGCTTTTATTTATATTTATGAATAAGGAATACCACTGACCTGAATCATCTTATAATCGCTGGGTTTTTTGCTTATACATTCATCTGCTGAATCAGAGTGTAAACAATGAAGGATACAAAGTTCTCCTTCCATTCCTTCCATTTGTACTTAGTACTGTAATAAGAAAATACTAGATAATCAAAACTCTTATCTGGTGTCAGTAGATGCTTTTGACTTGTTTTGTGGCATCATAACATATTTATATATACCGTAGATCAGCTGTGGTATTTCAGGTACTCATTCATATATAAAAGAACAATTCTTTAGGTGGTTGCAGTGTTGTTGATGCATTTTACTTTGTCATTTGCTTTAATTTTAAATTTATATACTTAAAGAGTATAAATTAATTTTTATTTCTACTTTTTTTTTTAAAAACCAATCAACTCCAGCCTTTTGACTACTGGATGAATTATGTAGCCATAGCATTTCAAAAATTGTTATTCAGGTTGTTTGTTAACTTACATATGGAAAAAAATCAGAATATCTAAGACAGCTACTCTCAGTGGTTCATGAAAATGCAATTGTCAAACAAAATGGTGCTATTACTATAAACCTTAAAGTATTTACTAAGACTACTAAAAATGTAATGTACACATTAATTCTTTTCCAATTTTTCTTCTGTTTCCTATAATGTTGCTTGAACATTTCCCCTGCTTTCTTGCTGAGGTAACGGGTGATGTGACACCCAGCATATCTATTTTTGGCTCATTTCCTCTCTAGAAAAATGAAATCAGAAGGAATAAGATTATTATTCCACATGTGAATATAATAGCTGTATTAATACATTGTTATCTTACACCTCATTCCCTACGATGGGAATTCCAGATATATAAACTGTAAATACAGGAAGAGGCATAAGGAAGTGAAGCTTACTGCTTGATTCTTCATAACTAGTGACTGTAAAAACCTGCTTCCAGGCCTGTGGCAAAAGGCAAAACCAAATTGGATAAAGGGGGACTTTTTAATGATTAGATTGATAAACCTTATAAACAAAAAGGTACTATAGCCTTGTTTTCTTCTTATGTGAGAAAGAGCACAATCCAGAAGTGTGCCAATGCTTCTATAATAAAATTGCAGGATTATGCCTATTGTGTATAACATACCTGTAATATCACCTATAAAAACCTGTGGATTGATTTGCTTCTATAAATTATTAACCTGCTTGTGATCCTTCTTTTCCTGTGGCTATACTCTTTCTTAGAAACACATAGATGCATTTAATCATGTACTTGCTCTCACTTTTCTGATGCATTGCCCTTGCTTCTTTACAGAATGACATCTCACTTTGTAGCTAAATGATACAGCTAAATGATACTGGGATGAAGAAAGCTAAGTTGAATATTTCTGTGACTAAGTAATTGAACAAGAATTTTATTACATCTTTAAAAATAAGACATAGCATTTGCATTAGTCATCACAGAAAAAAACCCCCATTATTAAACATTTTAGAATGCATTGCACGAAATATGAATTTATCTAAAGGGCCATTTAAAAGAAAGAGAACCTTCTTATTTAGTCTAATTTTGCTTCCATTCGCATTGGAATGTAGCTGAATAATGTCTTCTTTATACCAATAAACAGATGGATCATCATGATACACTTTTACTGCATGGACCAAACTGCCTGCTTTCATACCTCATTTCTTAAGCTAGTTTTAAACCAAGACAAAACATTTCCCCATATATATGTATATGTATATGTATGTCAGGGTTCTTATCATTGTTTCAGGTATGACCATAGTCAAAGTGGATTGCTATACTTTTTATCTAGTGGAGGGGAGGGGCTGGGAGTGATTTATTAACAAGAACATTAATGAAAATGACAGTATATTAAAAAATCAATTGAGAATGGCTAAAAAGCCCAGAATACAAAGCAAAAGCTCTGTTATGTGAACTACAAAGCACTTAAAAGGAGCTAGAGGCCCTTCTATAGGCTCTATCACGTGAGCAATCTCATAAGGATTCTTGTGTATTTATAAAATTTTTGAAGTACAGCAAAATGGTGCTTTGTTGAAGTAGTTCATATCTCCTCAAAACTGGATCTCTAAAACTGTGCAGGTGTGACTGATTTTGCTAAATAGAACTGTAGCTGAAACACAGATTTAAAACGAGAAAAGGAGAGAATGACTTTGTGCAGTGTTAACATATAAAATGGTAAGATGAGGTTAGATTGCAGTGTGAACAGTCTCTCAGAGATTAGAGAAAACCCAGAAGAACAAAATACAAAGCAAGCATGCAGAAGACCTGGAATGCTGCAGATTCACAGACAGCTGCACATGTAAGTACAAAAACCCCAATCTGTAAATACAAATTGATTCCATCAGGTTTACTATACAGTACTTTAGTAGTAACAGACAGTTGAAAACAGCTTTCACTTAACAGCAAAATTAATTTTAGAGGGAATAAAATGGTGAAGTCTCATCCTGGAGAACAGCAAGAGAGGTATTATATTAAGGAGCTGAAATTTTCTTTGGCATGGTAAAGGGGGAGAACTGAGTTTGCCAACCTATTTACATGAAGTTTCACCATCCTGTGGCCAGTGCAATGATGCTTTGCACAGTCTGCTTCTTACATAAACTTTTTTGTTGGTTTCCAGTATGCCTTCATATAAATGTTTTATTCATCATGTTGAATCTGTGTATACAACAAATAAGAATAAACACAAACTGTACAATGCGGACAAACTCTTTGCATATATGTATGTAAATTTGTAACACTGACCAACAGTTCTTTGACAGACAACCTACAACATGCAGTTAGTTCATCCTTGCCATACTCTTCCCATGCAACAGATGAGACAAGACAAAATTAAAGGGAGGAAACAATGCACAAATATACCTTTGTTATGTTTAAACAGATTGTAGAAAAAAAATTAGGACATTGATTCATTGGATTAAACACTCATATGAATTTAGCCCACAGAAACAAAATCAGAAGACAATAATTAAAAAAAAAAAAAAAAAAGCTGTATTTTCAGTATGTACTAACTGCTTAAAGAAATTAAATCTGGCCTTAATTATAGCCTCCCAAACTGGTTCACAGATCATAGTTACTCAGGACCAAAAGGTTAATGTTGAAAACAATGCCTATATAGGATCAGGCAATAAACCAGATCCTCCTTGCATGGCTCAGCCAGGTCTCCAGCCCTGTCTCTCCTCAGGCTCTTACAATGGATGAGTAAAAAGACAGCTGAATGGGACATGAACTCATGTATTCCCTCCTCATGAATCAGATGAGAGAGAATGTAGCCTTCAGCTGTTTTATCTTACTTGAAATATTGTCAAGTTCTCCTCTTATAACTGTAGGAAGGCCTGGGGCCACAGTGGGACTCTGCTGACAGTACAGCATCAAGGCTGCTGCCTCTCATGGGGCCTGCAGTGCAGAGCAAGCCCCCAGCTCACCATCTGAGTTGCTTTGGTTTGATTTTGTTTTCTCAGGGATGGTGCACAAATCCCACTGGACCAGATGGGATGAGAAGGGCACACCAAAGTTTTTAATAAAGTGTTGTTTTCCCCACGCACACAGATTTAGTGCTAGCAGGCAAGGGCACAGTCTTAAGTCAAAGTTTCTTTGCATTTTTATCACAGTTTTAGATTAGGTTTGTATTTTTTTTTCTCTACATGGATAGAGGGCTTCATGCTTAACTCATTCCCTCCCTAGAAAGACCCAACATCAAGCATTATCTTGCTGTTCTCATATCACATATACAAAAAGAAGTCTGACCTACAGAAAAAAAAGAAAAAGTTTATCTAGAATTTAGCAGCTTTACAGTAGCCTCCTTGAAGAGTGCACTAAATGTTGCTTATAAAAACAGAACACATTTGAAAAGTAGTATGAAGGGTTCATTCAGACTGAATCAGTTGTTCAGCTGAGCAGACAGGGAGTTTGAAATAATCAGCAGTCTCTTTTAGGGAATTCAGCACAAAGATGTGATAAAACAAATTGCCAGAAATACTGTGCTAAAAAAGGAATGGATGGTTTCCTCTTTTTGTCTTTAAATATCAAGGTAACAGCAAGAGGCCAAGAGAGTGTTGCCACAGTTTTCCAGACTGAGATACAGTTTGATCTTTGCTGCCATTTCTAAGAAACAAATACCTTCTTAAGCATACAGAGAGTGCCCATATTTTTAATCCTCTGAAAGCCTGTGACTAAGTGTGCAAAAACTTCAGTGGCATCTCTGTGGTGTTCTCTAAATTTTCCCCCCACCCTCCTGTCCTTCATCCCCCACAACATTGACTTAATTGTTCACAAGTGACAAACTCAAAGGGTTGATGTTGTTTCTGGTAATATGACCCAAGGCTTCAATTTTATGATGTTTTTGATTTCTTCTAGGTTCATGTAGGAGAAAGTACAGTATATAGAGATCAAGGCAAGGCACCTTCAATCTAGCAATTTGGTGGGCATGTTATCCTAGGAAGCTGGGTGGAGGTACATACTGGGATATCAGTGAAATACATAGGACCGGACTTTGCATGCTTAGCTAAAAATAAAAATAAAGTTTTGTAATATGTCCAGTTTTAAAACTTCTTTTTTAAAACACCAGAAATATTAACCTATAATTTATAACTACCCTTTGCATTGGTGCTGCAAAATAGAACACAACAGCATCCTTGCCCATGCTTTGCTAAGTAGGTGTGGGATTCAGCCAAAAATAACAATGGCATTCAGTTCGGTTCCTTAAAAACAGGAAAGGATTATATTTGAAATGGATTTAGGTAGCGCAATTCTGATTAGTCTTACTTTTTATTTTTTTTTATTGGTGGTGGTTGTTTTTCAAACAATGAAGATTTAGTAGATGAAAAATGAGCCTTAATTCAGGCCTACAAGGCCTACAAAATTCTTTGGACCCACTTTTCCAAAAATGAGTGGGTCTTGCTCGCTGGGCAAGGCAAATGTTACCATTACCAGTAAGCCTGTGATATGTATAAAACACACACACAAAAAGAAACTATAGGGGGATGCCAAACACACATTTCAGAAAACTCCCCGTTGGTTGTGTTTGACACTCTTCCCTCCACTTCAATGCCAACCTCAGAAGCACAGTATCTGTTACTAAAGAGTATTCACATTTAATCAATATTTTAAGCCAGAGACAACAATCCTATTCTTTATAGATATAATTTGTAATAATAGATTTTTGAAGGCTTCCTGATTCCCTGATTGCTTTCAAAACTAAGCCACCGGCAACACTTAAGTTATAGAGAAACACAATCCTTGCAAAAGGTCACAAACAGTGGAGCGAGCAGCCTTATAAAAAAGGGAAGAAGAGAAATCCATAATAGCACAGGTTTACAGCATCTAACTAGAAATTACTTGATTATTTGTGTGCTACAAAATAGAACTTAAACACATGGATTTTGCTGAAACTGGACTCAAAAAGGGATTATGGGCAATTGTCAGCAGGCAAGGTATCAAGTGTACTTGTGAAGTATGTCATTCACATGAAGTGTCACAGTCACAGAAAAGATATTAAAAAGGCATTCCAATATCTGGTAGGGCATTCCATGGTCTGAGTTTAGCTGGTTCATCCAGGTGTCTTCTTGTTGTGGTGGAGCTACATGTTGAGATTTATCCACTTGCAACAACTCAGTTCAGAAACAGCAATGGGCAAGTTGGTGACTTGCCGCAAGCTGATCCACAGACATGGCCGAGGGGAAGTCTGGCAAGGATAAATCGCTCAACTGTACTCAGGACTCAGTAAAGTCACAACACCTGTGAGGATCTGGCTATGTTGTCTTGCTCTTGTTCACTGGTTTGCCGCCATTCATTATTGCAGATGCACTTGTGCTTTTACTTGGAGTTACCCCAGCCTTTGGCACTGTTTCTCCAATATCATGCAAAGATGGTTCTCGATACATGGCAACTGAGGAGAAAGAAGAGAAAAGGAGAGACATTTTTAACAATGTATCAAATATAGGCATTCATCTCAAATAGGATTAATTTTCTATGTTCCTCTTGCATACCAGGGAAACTACTTATTTTGACAGACACTGGTTTTGCACCACTGATAGAATTGCGTGACCCTCCAAAATTCTCACACTTCTGCATCTGACTTAAAAATGCAGTGGGAAACTGAATTCTTGCTTGTTTAATATCTAATATAGGTTCTTGGAAATGAAAAACCAGTGTTCTGTCTTTGCATAAGGAACACAAAAATACACATGTATATACACATGTGTATGTATATACAGTCCTTAAATGAACATTAAATAAACACGCAAGCTGTTAGAAGTAAAATGTGATAAGACGGATTGTAATTTAAAAATGGGATCATACAATACAGTTGTCTAGACTTAAGTGTTGTTAGTCATACATTGCAAGACTAGGCTAGGGTCCACTTCTACAAAGTAATGTGTACATCAGTCTCCCAAATCTGAGGAATTTGGCCATGGTCTGTTCCTAAGGTATGTTCTGAAGAAGTGTCCAGGAGATGTGGAGAGTACAAAAAAGGTTTGGGGGTTTTCCTTCCTCATTTCCGAAAAAATATGCAGTAGCCACTGAGCATCACTGACTGTAGAAGTGCAGAAAACTCCAAATTAAGCTATTAACTGAATTCTTAGAGGAATTAGAAGTTTGTCTCTGGGCTTCTGTCCCTATCTAACCACTTTAAATCCTTTGAGGGAAATACATGTATTCAATTACACAGTTCCAGCATTAAGCTGCCTTAATGATTAATGCTCTTGGATAATTCAATTTCATTTTCCATGTCACTGAATAAGGTAATATTTCCACTTATACCTAACTTCAGTAGCATTTATTTATATCAGAGCAATGTTAAAAGAGGTGTCACAGCAGTCAAAGGAATTAATCATCACTCTGATTTCCAGACTGGGTGTGTGCTGCCTTAGCACAATTCCTTCATCCCTTGGCTAATTAGAGTAGGAGGCTGGAGCTTCAGAGTACTGACCTTGATCTTCAATGGTGTGAAGTTTCATAATAAATGTAAAGGGCCCCACAGCATCATTAAGTAATCAAATACTTGTTCTAACATTTCCAGTGACATAATCTAAATCCTTTTATAGCTTCTGGAAGACTGAAATTAAATGTCTTCTCTAGAGTACATAAGGCTGGTTATGATCTATATCTTCAGAGTGGCCCATAAATGTGTTTAGGGCACTTTGCTGATTAATTAAAAGAGCTTGGTGAAATAACACTGTGACCTACAAAATTATTATGTTGAACAACATGAAATGGAACTATAAAGTAAGGAATTATATAGCAGAGCTGTCATATTTGATGATTCTCATAAGCAATGTAAATCAAGATATTTCTAAGCATTGTGTAAGCTATTTTGATGGAGTCTGATCATCCAAACATTATTGAAAAACAGTAACTTTTTTCCTAATCCATAGGAATTTGCCTTGATTTTAAAAATGCGCTGGCTTTCCCTCCCTATAATTCTCACTTTAATACAGAGGGATCAAGATATAAAGTATTGATATTGTTGAGAGCTTATGAAACAACTGTAAGCTTCCACAAGACAAGGTAAGCACAAAGGCATCAACCTAACTTCAAATAAACATAAGATTATTCTGATTCTTTCCTTATGATGAAACTAAAGTACTTTACAAACTCCTTCAATCAAAAATTTTCAGTTAAAGTATCAAAAGAAATTGGACTGCTAACCAAAGCATTACTCAGGTATGCGTTTTCAGATGGTAAATAACGAGATAATTTTCAGAATGACTGAGGCTATGTGTAGCAATTAGAACAATGAGGAGTGACATCAGGACAAGAAGCAAAAAGCAGCATAGGTTTATAAAGGCCTGCAGAATACATAGGATAACAAAAAAGTTCCAAGATATAAATGGATTTTTCAGAGAATGTGACATCATTTTGGTGTGTAAGGTTACTGTGACTGCTGTTTGCTCCTGTCTTGGTTTAAAGGCCAACTTACATGAGTTGTGTACATTACTCCAATTGGCAAAGTAATACAACATGGTTTATTTTGTAGAGAGACCTTTTGTTTTGTATTAGAAAGCTTTTACTTTGAAATGCTAACATTTCATCCATTCCCTTTATAACTCCCAATCATCCTACAACATCCATTATTTAATTCTGCCTAATGAAAGGACTGTTTTCTCACTGCAAGACTCACAACAGTTTTTGTCCCTAACAGCAGAATATTTTAAAAGCAGCAAAAGGCTCTTCCACAAAAGATTTCTTTTCTTGTAGAATGACCTCTTTGTCCCTGAAAAAATGTTTTTACATATGCCCTTTGTAGCATCACTACACAGAAGCACAAAACTTCTCCATGAAATTTTGGGAATGGCATTGGGATTGGCCCCTGTGTGGGGCATGCACATTCAGGAAGGGCATTTTGGAAACCATTCCCTCTTCTTGTGAGATCTATAGGAGGGTCTGCCAGGGATGGACTGAGCCTCACCTTCCAATGGCTTGGGTAGAAAATGAGCTGCTGGTTTTGTTTTCTTCACTCTGTTTCCTTTCATGACCTGCCCTTCTTTGTTCAGCCCCAAAAACCAGGCCCTCCCGGACTCCTGTTGTCTGTAGAGCATGGATGAGTAGATTACATAATAATTTTCAAAAACAGACTCCTTGAATTTGCACTCTGGTGTAAAAAGTTCCTGTGGGAAGAAAAATAAATGTTAAATGGTATCTCCAAAGTGCAGGATTTGTTTTTTTAATGTACAAATACCTCGTGATAAGTTGTATATATGAATTATGATAAGGTTCTGCTTTAAAACTAGAAGTACCGTCTTTCTTGGGAAGACCTCCAGTGAACTTATTTCACTTCCCATGCATGCCTTAGTTTACCCATCTGTGCAACAGAGATAGTGTATTTTTAAAGTAGAAAGAGAGCCACATAGGCATAACAGCACTATTTAAAATACAGGCATAATTATTGTTATTATGCCTATTTTTCTGATAGGATATACTTATAAAGATTAAGAAAGTCTATGCTAAAATAGTATTAATGAGGTATCAGTTGTTCTGTTTTAACTGAATGCAGCAGACTCCCTTCGGTTAACAACAACTAATATTTGATGCTTAAAGTGCTGCTACCAACATATTGACATATACAGCATTCCCTGTAGTCCAGGAAAGTACCACCACAGGAAATACTATTCTGATGTACAAATTTCTGGACAAAGAAAAGTATTTCCTACTGGCATCCTCAGCATTCATTCCAAAACTAGAATTTTTTTTCAGAAGTTACATTCAATACCAGCAGTTGTCCTAAACTCTATATAGGTTAATCTAAGCATAAACTTCTGTAGTCCAAGAGCCAAATAACAATTAATATATATATATTAATAACACAATTAACTAGCAAAATAAACAGTGTGAACATACATAGAGATAGAGATTACCAAAATTATTTGAAAAAACCCAGCAAGTTAGTAAGCAAATAAATATACATTTAAAATATCACAAGAAAATAGGATTCTGTGTGAATGTGATTTTTCCATCTGTGGACCTATCTGCTGAAGCCTGTAGAAGAAATAAGACATAAAAGGAGAAGGTAGATGTGGGAAAGGAGGAAGTAGCTTGCTAAGTTTTCAGAGCTCAAAGTTCTCAGCCCTGAATACTCTTTTTATCTTTCTTTTAGTTATCTTTCCTAAGAAGTGAAAAAATCAAGAAACATCATATTTTTTCACTTCTCCATTCACAGTATTTTTTTTCCGTTTCTTTTTGTTCCTGGCCCCATGCAGTACTGAGTTAACACCCAGCAGGCAGTGTATTTTCAGGGTCTCTATGCCATCCCTAGCTGCTGATATACTGTAAGAATTTCACAGCTGTTTCTGCCACAGATTTACTTTCTGGAAATCAAAGTCCTTAAAGACACAGTTCCCCATACCAAAAAGCACCGATTAAATACTTTTCTGAATGTGCACTGAATGTCACTTGGTGCACAACCTAGTTCTCCTAATGTGGTGGCGTACATGGTATTTGTCTTGCTACAGCTTAAGTTACCACCTGTAAGCAAAGCTGTCTTGATGAACACCAGGCACACTATTAGCATTCTCAATTATGGAGCATCTTTGAACTTCAGATTAAAAATAATTGATGTATTTTATGCAGCAAGAGACTAAAAGCAGTTACGGAGCAGCTGGGAAATAATTTGTGAGCCTGCTGTAAAATAGGTTGCTTTGGCTGTGTCAGCCAGTACACTTCGTGTCTATAGGTTGCACTCTTACAGGATGCAAAAAAATATTCTGAATTGTGCAATGGGCATTTTTTTGCACTACCACTTCTTTACCCCCATGTGTACAACTGCCTATATATAGATATGAAAATGCAAAAATGCAAACAGAGTCTGTACTAGAGGCACTGAATACTAATGACAGGAAAACACCTTAACTGCACCTTCTCCTTTGCCATGGGGCTTTTTCTCTCTGTTTGAAACTTTAAGACATCTGTTGTTTGTGTTACTCTCCTTTCTCCTCCACTGATTTCAAGTCACAGTAGGGCTCAAGGAGACTCAAAATAAAACCAGAAGGCAGGGTGGCATGCTAGAAGGAATGCCTGTTAAAGCCTAGCACAAGCATTTACATGCGAGTCGTGTTCCTTGGCTGTTGAAACAGCAGATGCTTATCAGGAAATGCCTACACAGCTCTCCTCATTGCCTACTTCACTGAAAATGCTACCCCCTGTGTTCCCCATGAAGTTTTACTTCCTTGTAACGCTCAATTACCATAAACACTACTTCTTAGCCAATACTCATATTTTTTGTGCTATAAACAAAAGCTGTTTATCATTCTATGTTCCTCCGTACTAGAGCTGGTTGGCTGCCTCTAAACACTATTTGTATGTTTTCCCTAACAATATCCATTATGATACTTAAACAAAGTTCCTTCAATTCATATCTCTTCTCTGAATCTCTCATTTCTTTGGCATTGCAGTAGTGTTTCTGACAGTGCAGAGTATATGAAGTGGTAGGCATTTACTTTACCAAGAAAAAAAAAAATAGATTATGTCAACACAATTATTTGGCTACTCCTGGACAAACTGGCATCATTACTACTATGTAGTTAGGAAAACCATAATAATAGTCTGATAATTCTTCTTTTTTTCTGTTTTTTTTTCTTTTTTTTTTTTTTTCATACAAGGAAGAGTCAAACCTGAAGACTGTATTCTACCTAAAAATACTGCAGCTATCCTACACCAGATATCCAGGCAGGGCAACATCTTTGGACAGGGTTTGCATTCATCCAGTATATTCGGAGGCCATTCTACCCAAGTTAAACTCTCAGTCGAATGTCCCTTAAATATATGTTGCTTTAAAGCAGACTAATAGTTCCAGCAGTGTGGGGAGTATTCATTAATGAAAATTAGGCACCTGACAATTACTATACTCAACTGCGGACACCAGTTCCTCTAAGGAAAGAGTTAATCAGAAGGAGACTTCTGAAATGGCCCCCTTCCCTGGGGCTCAGGTGAAATTGAATATTTCTAAGTTAAGTTAAGAGTGGTGCCTAAAGTCTTGCCTCAGACACCATCTCAGCTGGCTGAAAAGCTGTACTGAATTTTCTCCAGTAAAGTAGCCATAACACCTAAGATGTTGTTTTTGCATATACCTAGGTCAAATTGTGTATTTGACTTAACCCAGTAAGAATTCCCAGAAAATTACTAATGTGCTTACAGCACTGACTTACAAAAAAAAATCCGTGGGCGACTTTATTTAAACCTATTGTTGGGGGAAAGGTGGTACAGTGGAGTTTTAAAAGGGAAATGGAGTGGTGAGGACACTCCCCTAGGCTACCTCCCTATCTGTATCCAACCTGAAGGAATCCAAATCTGCATCTGGCTGACATGAATAATTTAGATCTTCCCTGCAAGAATGACTTTTTGGTTTTTGATCCCAGGACATTTTGTATTAGGAAGTGAATGAATAAATTGCAAAACCAGACATGACTTGAAAACAAGAACTTGTGCTCAGGATTCCTCTTTCAAGGTCAGAGCCCAGATTTAACCTGTAGTTTTATATAAAAAAATGGTTTTATCCTGTCAAAGCAACATTTGAAAAATAAAGTGCATACCAGCTGCCAATTTCCAAAACCCCAGGAATGGATTTTGGCTGTGAACTGCAATCTGATACAGCTTCCTGGGTCCCAGAGTGATGCCTTAGGTTTTAACTTTTGTATTTTTCAAATCCTGAACTGCTTAGTATGTAACTCTGAAACTTCATACAGCCTTCATACAGCTAACATAGCCTGTTAGCTACTGTTCTCTCATGCTGGTTAACCATAACAAACCCTCTCTAGGTTTGCCCTTCAAGGACACCTTGTTGTCCCAGGTCCCAAAATACATAACTAAAGCCTCTGACAGGGGGAGCAAACGTGAGGTAATTACATTACTACGTGAAATCACAATTGGAGAATTAACCCTCATATGCAAATGGACCAAACTTATAAAAGTGTTAAAAGCCTGTGACCAGGGGTCCATCTTGGGTGGAGCCCCTTGGAGGCTTTTGACTCCCAAAGCGTACCTTTGAAGGCCTTTCAAATAAATACCAGCTTTTTTTCTCTTAATCTTGGGTAGCCTCTGTTTTCAGATAGCCACTTCAAGGCATCAGGAGAAGTGAAGGATGTATTAAATTATACTTTGCTGACAAGAATTTTCACTTGGATATTTTTTCTACATTCTCACCAAATTTTTGCTAGATGTGAGTCCTATTTGGAGATATTTTAATTCTTCTAGTTGCAGTAGCATTAATTCATTCACAACACAAAGATTGTGAGTTCAAACCTGTGGAATCAAAAGTTCAGTCATTGCAGCATTCTTAGTTTTGGGGCCCCCACCAGCTGCCAAATCTTAGCATTATAGTATTCAAAATGATGGGGTTTTACCTCATGGAATCATGTGGTGGTATCAGAATCTACTTTCATATAAGAACAAAACACAAAAGAAATAAAATTAAAAAGAACCATTATCCAAATCAAAAAAGAACCATTATCTTCTCAAATCTGGGAGCTCCTGAACATCAGAGCTCAGATTACTGAGCTGTGTGGTGTCAACACAGAGATATAAGGGTTCTTGGAAAAAAGTAATTCAGATGACAACTGAGATGAATTCCCTACCAAGTAATGTCATTCTGTCAATCAAAAGCTGAAGTATGACATGATAAAGCTAAGCCTCAATGTCAATCAATAATATGGCACTGTAGCAAATGGCCATAGTTCAAAATCAAAGTACAGCAAACTTTATTGTCCCACAAACCATTGAGTAATTGAAATGATTTGAATGGATTATCCCTGTAACTTCTAATTGCCGTGATTTCACAATTTAGTTTGTTCAAGTTAGCTAGTTTTAGTGAAACTGCACGTCCTGTCTTAGCCATGACCTTTCACTTAAAACAAACCCCACAAAGCACAGCATTTTTCTAGTACAGGTCTCAGAAAGAAGAAATATGCTGTGAACCACAGAGTTAAAAAGCAAAAACTAGCACGACAACACAACTAGCCACATCACTTCCAGATATTGTTTAAAAATTAAATGGGCACCTGCAGTTTTAAATTATATTTCTGTTCAGTAAATCAATAATGAACTGTCAGGACTGAACACAAAGTAACCTTCCATTGCACACCATGAGGGACAGCATAAGAACATGGCTCTACAATGGTCAGCTGTACCAACAATAAGGGCTCCCACAAAAGTTTCCTACCTTTGAGTCCTGAACCTTTAAGCCTCTTTAGATTTGTGTTTTATTCTGAAATATACGAAGGAAGGGCATTAGTTACAGCTCACAGAAGTGATAAAGCCAGCAGCAAACAAGGAGGCAGTGGACTCCCCTGGAGATGGGCACAACAGGACTTGTTCATCAACCAGGCAGCAAAAGCGCAGCTGTAGTTGGACTAGCTGCAGCTTCTCCTTGGTGCCATGCAGAAGACACAATTGCAATACAAGCTCAAAGAGATTGCCAGGCGAGGAACAGCCAGTCTAATCAAGCACTGTAGAAAACCCTGATACTATTCATTATTTGCACCTAAAAGTACAGATTATGGAACAGGACCTCAGTGCTTTTGAAGTACAGGCCAAGCGGAATCTGCCTGATGTGAACGCCTCACATTTCAAAAAAACAACACATCCAATCAATGATATCAGCATGGGTAGGTGGTTATCAAATATTTTTTTTCTGTAGAAATAATGACAAAGGATTCTTAAGGACAGACTGGAGAAAGGGCAACGCTGGCTTTGTGGAGACTTATGAGAAATTTCTGCAGAGGGAGAAAAGCAGCATAGAGTCAGCACAAAAGTGTTTTGAGAGTTAGAGGCTAGCAACACAGGAATAAAAAAAGGAAATTACATTTTAATAGTGGATAGAAAGGTTGGAAATGACTCATGAAGACTGGTCTTAAAGTGGAAAAGAAGCAGTTTGCTTAATGAGGAAAATGCACTCAGAAGAGAAAAGAAATAAGTTAAAATAATGAAGGTGGGAAATGAACTTTGTGGCAGAGTTGTGAACGGAGACTGTGGAGGTAGCACTGTATTGCTCAGTGCAGGAGGGGAGGATGCTGCAGTGATCGAGGTGTGAAATTATGAGATCCCAGCAAACAGCTGCAGTGCAGTGGAATGGCAAAAGGCCTTGTCATAGAGATATTTGTGCAGCAAAACCTGTAAGATCTGGAGGCTTCACCTGCACATGAGACTTGGAACACCTAAATTGATATTCCAGTGACTTGCTGCACACTGAATTAGGTGAGTTAGACTACCTTCTTACAGTAAACTTATTTGACAAATGCTGGTGCAGGAAAACAAAATAATCACTTAATATTTCCCATCCATAACACCAAATTTTCTCAACACTTTAAATGGCTAGAAGTCTGCAGTTTGAAATTATCTTGTGCATGAGATCCTCTTCAAATGGCAGAAAACACAGCAACATGTGGTTACGTACCTTATGAATTAAGGAGAAATTTGTATTCTATTTACTGCAGGTTCAGAAGACATTTAGCATGTCTGGCCTAAAAACCCCTTAATACAAGCACAATTTTTAGACATTAGAACAAGAACGAGCAAAACTGACAAAATTTTCTATGTGCAAACTGGCCAAGTAAGATACGAAGGAACACAAGACAAGCTTTGCAGTCACTTTACTAACTAACTTCAAAATAAATGGTAGTAATAGCTGAACCTGACAATCCTATAGATGTCCTACAAAAGCAGCGAACACTCACAGCCCCTTTCACACACTTTCTACCATTTTCTGACAGAAAAGTTCCTCAATAAATTTCTACAGTCAGAGAACACCATTATTGTCTCTCGTAAGCTAATGTTATTTCTGTCCTCTGGAAGATTACTAAACATGTGGTCTTTAAAAAAGAAGAAAATTATAAAAAGAGGACTTGCTATCATGCAGGTAAAAAACAGGGATGATCCTTGCTGGTTAAAGAATCACTGAGAGTACATTAAAATGTCAGCGTGTGAAAGCAAGCTTTTAGCTACAATTCTTGTATCTCACTTTCAACTTCTGAAAATGTGACTATAACTGCTTATAAGGAAATAAAACACAACTTTTGACTAAATTTAGGCAAAAGTCAATGTAAATTAATTCTATTGCAAATATTAGCACTTACTTAACTAGGATTCTAATTAGTAGGGATATGAATGGTAATATTGATCATGTAGCAATTCTTTTATTCATGTACATTCATAAGCACATAAAATAAGGTCATGAATAAAATTCACATGGCATACATAAAGATAAGTTAACAAAAAACAGCTTGAACAGATCTCTATGTGTTTAAGAGGATCACAGAATCATAGAAGAGTTAGGGTTGGAAGGGACCTCTGGAGATCATCTAGTCCAACACCCCTAACACTGATCAAATACCAAGTTTGGCTTAATTTTATGTCCAGATTGGAATCATAAAAATCATTAAAGTGAGAAAAGGCCTCCAAGATCATCAAGTTCAGCCTCTGTCTGAACACCACCATGTCAACTAAACCACAGCATTAAGTGCCACATCCAATCATTTCTTGAACAATTCCAGGGATGGTGACTCCCTGGGCAGCCCATTCCAATGCTTAACCACCCTTTCAGTGAAGAAATTCTTCCTGATGTCCGACCTGAACCTTCCCTAATGCAGTTTAAGGCCATTTCCTCTCGTCCTGTGTCTGCCTGGGAGAAGAGGCTGACCCCCACCTGCCTACAACCTCCTTTCAGGCAGTTGTAGAGAGTTACAAGGCCAAACCAAAATATAGCATCTTGGTTTACAAAAATCTCCTTATTTCACAACAGATAGGTTGCCTTGCTTACAACTAGAAGCTATGGCCATATTAACATATAATTTATAAAAGGCAATAATATTTTTTATGGAAGGCAGAGCACATGCTTTTTCATAAACTTACCATTTGAAAGACGAAACAATGATGTCAGAGAAAAAGAATATTTTAAATACTAACTGCAAGAATGATCCCAAATTACTACTTATATATACTACCCAGGAGAAGTCATCTATTTCTCTCTCCTACTTACATACAAGCTAGTATTATGTTACAAGCAGTGCTCTGGTATTAATCTTCTTTTGACCACTATATACAATTCATAGACATCAACTCAGTGGGATATGGCTGAAATAGAACAAATTTCCTTGATGTGAGAATTTCTGATATATGTTATTTAAAGTTGGACAGTTTTACTCAAAAAATGACCTAATGTTTGTGAAATGCAGCCCATCATGAATATCAGAAACATAACCCTCACACTGGGAATAAGTGAGTAGAGGTTGTTTAAACTCAAGAGAAAGTTTGGGGCAGCATCCTGGAAAAGGGTACTAATTTTCAAAACTGTCTTTATGGCATTCATTCCACAACTAGAATACTTCACTAAATGCTCAAGAGTAGAACCACTAAAAAAGTGCTGCTTCACCTGAATAAAAGAAGCAAAATTTATTTTAGAAATATTATTGAGAAGCCAAATTTGTACCTATGGGTTTAGAATGGTCTGCAGCCCACCAAGAGCCATCACATGGTATAGAGTACTGTCAAGTATCCCCACAGACACATAAATGAGAGAGAAGCTGTGTTCTGCTTCATTCCAACTCTGAACTTTCACAGAAATGTGTAGTTTTCGGCTTGGGTACATCTTTGGCTTTAAAGAAAACACAGCCAGAATCCTTGTATCACTGAAATGAGATATTCGTTCTCCCAGAGCATAATCTCCTCCCCACCTAATCCTCAGCCTCTACCTTCCCTTAAGATTCAAATATGCAGTAAAAATTGCTTTAAGGCTTCAGCTTAAACACCAACAATAACTCCTTGCGGTATCAACACAGAGAGACATCCTTTATCTCCTGTACAGCATCTGTGATTAAAGAAACCCAGTGTCAATAAGAAAGGCAGATGCCCCAAGGCATGACTAAGAGAAATTGCATGCATTGTAGGGAATATTTTCTTCCAGTATTGTCATGGGGGCTTTTGGAGAAGAACATGAGTAAACCAGCCTATATTTGATGGTCACTTCCACTCAGAACAGCTGTAATTCATCAGCTTGTCAACCAGGTTCTCATCTAGAAAAGGTCAGTGCCAAGGGAAACATGGGACAGCACTAAACTAAGAGACTGAAAGGAAGGATTTAATGACATAGCTGTTGAAACAAACCACAGTGGGATAGGGAAGAAATTCTCATCCGGTTGCCCATCAATCCACCGTTCTGTCCCTGGATGAATAATGCAGGAGGAATACAGAGACATTCAGTCATAGACAAACCTTTCCAAATGACAGTGGCATTTTTTGACACAAGTTTATCCAGACACTTGAAGTCATTACTGTAGACAATCTTCTGCAATGCAAATGCCTCAAATAAAACTAACTATAAAGAAAAATGCAAAAAATAGTTATTGGAAGGGCCAAGCACCCAAAAAGAAGCAAGAAGGATGACTTTTTCTAGTTGTTTACCACAAGGAAATTTCTGCTCCTCTCTAATACACTGAAATATTGGATAAAGAAACATTATTCCAGTTTTTGCCACTATTGTGCAACATCAGATGGGATGGTATATTTTCATATATATGGTGTTTTTGTAGACCTCCCTTAGTATGATAGTATGACATGTCCATAACCATGTACAAATCCAAAAGTAAACATAAATAAGTGCAGATTTAGAGGTATTTTTTACAGTATAATTTAGGCTCCTTCAGTTCTATGTGTTCCTTCCAAAAGATGTGTGAACTTATGAAAGTTCAAAATGGGTGTAATTTACAAGCTGAGAAGCCAGAAAAAGTTGCAGGAACACCCAAGCTCTATGAAGTGGCCTACTTTAGTGTACTCTTTTCTATTTCTTTTTTCTTTACAGTTGTGAGCCTGTTTTTCTGCTTGCAGCCTTTCTTTGTGACCTGTCAGTGTATGAATTATCCTGTCTAAAAATCAACTATTCTAAAAGACAGGAGCTGGAATAAATAAAATTCAGGACGGTAGTTATATGCAATTATAACTATGTTATTATTATATGAAATTCTTGCTAATGTCTCTTTCTCATCCTTTTGCTGTTTTACACTCGGTGTTCATAAAAAGAGCAGGAAAGGTAAATTCAGAGAAACCTTAGTCTGAGGAGACTTGTATAAGGCAAAACTATTGTGCAATGAATGTAATCAGATCTTTCAGAAAATGCATTAGCTAAGCCTGCTCTTGGTTTCACGACTCAATATAAGCTGCAGTTGATCACGGAATGCTGGGAAGCACAGGGAACAGAGACAACTTTTAGATGTTTGTTACTTAGCTCTTGTTATACAGCAAATATGTGTTTTAGGAGAAGCCACCAATTTCTTCCTTCTTTCACTCTGCATCTTTTTGCCCATCTTTGTTGTTCTGCTTTGGAAACACAACTAAATATTCAACAGGCTTTCCCCATTTCCTTCCAAAGCAGCTTTCACATATGAAGACAAAGGGCTCTAAATCCATTCTCTCCTTTTCCAATGAGAGGATAGAAAATGATGGACACCAAACCAGAAAGACAGCCAAAACCTGACAGGTTGACAAGTTCTTAAATATTCTGTACCATTTCCTGTTTTCTGCATTTTCATTCTTTCACAAAGATAGATGCCTATAGCACTGTTCCACTTAAAAATAAAAACTCAGTGCACATAGGATGCGCCACCCAAAAAACTGCTGAAATATCTTTCCAGAAAATATAACACAAGAGCAAACTTGCCTGTCCTGAAATTAATAAATGTAAACACAAATCCAAAAAGTATTTCTAGTTAGGAAATATTTATATATATATAGAATGCAAATAGCAATATTCACTTAAAATATTTCAGTTCATCTAGAGATCTAAAAATATGTTCCTATTATTATTTAATTTTCACACATCTACATAATTGTTACTTCAAGTATCCATTATCAGAAGAAAGTTGAAGTACAGAGACTCATACCAAACACTCAAAAAATGTATCATGAATCAATACAAAAGAAAATCCATTCTGTCTCCTGTTTTAACTAAACAATTAATGGGAAATAAAATGTCAGCCACTAAAAAGTATTTTTGTGGAATGGCATCACACCATTAACCAGTCGGAAATTGTGAAAAGAAACAAGTCAGACAATTTTGGGTATATGTTTATATGCTAAAACCTCAGAAATTTAATGTATCTCATTAGAAAGGAGATGATTACATGCAACTCTTAACACACTCAGCAGTGATGCTTGTTTTTGTTATGGATGGGTAACACCAAGGTGGTTATAGCTACATCCTGATGCTCACATAAAATTCCTCTTTCAGCAGCAAACTTGTAAGGGTTGATGATGAATAAGGTGAATATAGATGCCTGGCAAAACCCATAAAGGTACAAAAATCAGAGTGGTAGCAAAGGATTATGGATTTTTATCTGCCTCAGTGTTACAATATGCATTGCAGAGCCAAAAAAAAAAATTATTTTTTGGAAGTAGTTTTATCAAGTAGTTTTGGTAACAATAAACAAAGAAAGATTTTTGTCCAGAGCTCCTGCCGACTGTGTTATAGTCAATGCCACTACTTACTCAAGATGCTAGAAATCTGATCATCTAAAAAAACAGTTGTATCAAGCCACTACTTAACTCATTGTCTGTTATAGGATATTCTATAGCTGTCCTGAGAAAGTCAGACGTTAGTGTTACATAGACACAACATATTTATCCTAGAGCAGCTTCAATCTATTCATGAACTATCCCAGTGAATAATGAGATGAAAGTATCCAACTTTTAACCCTTTTAATCTACTCCTGAGGAAGGCAGACTGTAAAATATAACAGCTTTTTCAAAGAGGCTCAGCTGCTGTGAATATATTTCCAAGAAAGCAATGAGGTTTTACTTGAGATTACAATTGCTTTTATGGCTACTTGGAATTTAATTTACTTCAGCTATGTTCCTGAAAAATGGAGGATCTTCCTCTTTGTCAACATGGCAATAAAAACGCATTATCTATAGACTTGAGTGGCTAATTGCAAGGATAAACTGAATTAGAAAACATATATTACTATTGAACTGTGTATAAAAACAATTGGAGGATCAGGGTCAAAACTCTAGCCAATTCAAAACAGTAAGTTGATCTGTAACCTTCCCTCAGCTGGTAAAAGAGACACAATGGGTACACATATTAACGTGTTCCCTGCTACATCATCTGTAAGAAGCAGGGGCAAACTGCTAAATGCAAAGAAAAGACCGTTTTAAGGTCTTAGAAATAGTCTTCTGATTTCTACAGCAAAAGGCATGAAGGTGAAAATATCAGGTATTTTGATTTCCAAGTTTCTTGGAAGCACACTTTTTTACTGGTTCACCAAAGCTGAGCACAGTTTTCATATGTTCCTGTCACGAGAAAACTGTGCATCAAGCCATACTACACACAAATTCTGAACTTCAAGGGATAATTCAGAAGAGCTGGAAAGAGGCTGAACTGCAGACAGTGAGTTGGTGAGTCCCAGCTGATGCCTGGTGATGCCTCTGTAGTTACCCTGATCTCAGCTGTCTCCTTGCAACAATATTTTAATATTTGTTGATCTACATTCCATTTTTCTTGTCCATTTCCTTCAAGTCTTTCAAGAACCTTTTGAATCTTTCTCCCCCAATAATCAAACCATTAGCATATTAAAATATTGCTACAGGTCAGAGGAACTCCTTGTCCTGTGAAAGCCACGGTGATTGCACACCTGTTTCTATACCTGTATATGCTGAGGAACGTAACTGTTTACCTTGACCTTAGGTTTGACTGCCTGCTTATACTTTCATGTTTAGAGCTATAAACGTGCAATTTGCTTATCCTCAGCTTTATCTGGATTTCCAATTTCTCCCACTGTCCTAAAGGCATTGCATGACACGCATTCATAAAATCTATCAAAGTTATATGTATGTTCTGCTCTTATTCCCATTGGATTATCTCACTAAATTCTTAAAATTGAGCCAAAACGCAGATGAAGGACCTGTGTTTAGATTTAAACTCCTGTTCCATTTGTTTACATTTCTCTTAGCTTCTACTTTTTACATTGGTCCTGATAGATACAAGCAGTCCCACATAAATCTGTGTAAAGAGCCTATTTTTCAATACTTATCACAACTGAATTTTGTCCTCATGCTTGTATTAGAGAATTAGATATGGATGTGTTTTCTTTTCCCTGAAAATTCCTAATACTGTTCCCTTTGTATAATCAACAGATTGTTTTTTTCTTCCTGCTCGTAATTCCCTACAAAACATGATTTTTTAGATACATGAGCTCTACTGAAGAGGCAAGCAAATGTGACCTTTCGACTGGGACTGGAGCAGTTGGTGTGACTCAGTGCCTGTCAAGGCTGATCTCACCGGTGCTAACTCACAGTGGTCCCGAGGGACTGCCCTGTGCTGCCACATCTCCAGCCATGCCCTCTGCATCACTGGCACACCCCGGACAAGGGGTGAGCCTGCAGAAGTGGAGTAACTCACAAATGAGCAACACACTGTCTGTGTCCATGATCTACAAGGGACAAGGTCAGCATGGAACACAGACACAGTGTCATACCTTTTATGCTGTTTAAAATGCATAAAAACAATGACTTGGGGAAGAACAAATGAAAGAGTGGACATGGAAATGGAGCTTTGACTGCAATAAATGAAAGATTTCCCAAACTATAAACTATTTTCTGTACTGTGCTGTCCCTGTTTTCTTTTCTTTTTTTTTAATTTATTTTTTTTTAACTGTGAGTTTTAACCCCTCATCAGTGGTATTTCCTCAGGACTTTATTCATGCCACTTCCATTCTTTTGCAAAGACTTCAGACAGCTACTGAAAAAAACCCCACTGAAGTTGAGAGATTTTACCCATTATTGTTCTGTTCAAATCTCTGATTTCTGTAATGGATAGGGTATAAAGTGTGTGAAAATAACACTAAGGAGACCCAGTCTGCTCATAAAGGGTTGGGACTACTGTATTTCATTTAAAAAATTGAGATTGCAGAGTCATTATAGGAGAAATCAACCAACAGAACACGCAATTGAGCACCTAAAACTTACAGCAGGTGGCAGCTCCTCTTCTTCTGCCTCTCTAGTTTGCCTGTCAGGTATTTTTAATTGTACTTTTGATCTAAGCAAAAGCAAATAAACAGGAAAAAACCCCAAGCAAGCCAAGACATCCAGAAGTTTTTGAAATGTGGGTATTTTTCTACTGTATAATTTACAACAGCTTGGTACAGATTTATCACTAGGCTAATCCAGGGTTATTTCTTTATACACTGAATGTCTCAAACAGCTGCAAAAAAGAGAAAATTCTTATATCTTAACTAAATAACAATCATTTGGCAGACCTACCAGTCTTAAAACAAAATGGGAGCAGCAACTGGCTGCAGTTTTTTCCAAACAATAACACAGTCTTAATATTAAGTAAAAAATAAACATTTCTTTTTAAATCCAAATTTAGAGATTGGTTCACAGTACAGTTCGTCTGGATCCTCAAAAATGTAACATCTTTTTGTCATTTAGACCTGGTCCTCTATACTGATACTTCACCTTGCACATTCAGTATTTCACCAAGCATTCAAAGGTGT